>NC_077232.1:98471231-98695543 GCF_027887165.1 Monodelphis domestica
AATTACACTTCTATATCATTGATTTCTTTGCAATTCTAGGTGTATCTCGTATATTAAAAAAAAAAACATTATTAGGAGAAAGGCCCATAGATTTCACCAGACTACCAAAGGTGGAGGTGTGACCAAAACTGATATAGCCAGTTTTCTATCAAAGTGGGGTCACTACTGGACATACAGTTTGTGGCAACGAATCATCCCAAGATAGTTATATAACCAAGTTGGTTCAACTGTCAGAAAAAGGTCCTTAATAACAGACATTTTATATTACAGAGAATCCTGTGGGGAAGGCAGTATGAAAATACTGGAAAACAGACTGAAAGAAATGGAGTTTAAATATGAATGCATTAATGATTACAGGTAAACAGAATCTGTTTGGTGGATACTTACTGGGATGTTGTTATCCTTTCCAAGAATATATTGGCTAATTATTAAGGTAATTTTGCCTAATGCTTTGTTATTGGATATGGAAGACAGTCTTCCATATCCAAGAACTTTTGCTACTGAAGGGGATATGTCTGTCAGGGCCCCTCCCTCTCTCACACCCCATTACTCTCCCTCCCCATCTTATTCCATGCCCCTTCTCCTCAACATTGTCTATTGTTTCCAGGGCTAGATATTTACCAGATACCATAATTACATCATTAATAAGAAAGGAAATAGGAATCAAAATACTATGATGATGGAATGGAATGAGAGGCAAAAAACATATCAGACCTAGAGTTTGGAAGATCAGTTTGAATCCTTTCTTAAACACTTAACACCTTTGTGATTCCAAGCAAGTCACTTTACTTCTTGATTTCCTTAATTGTAAAATAGTGATGGAGGGCAGCTTGGTGGTGCAGTGAATAGAGTACCAACCCTGGAGTCAGGAAGACCTGAGTTCAAATCCAGCCTCAGACACTTACTAGCTGTGAGTCTGGGCAAATCATGTTATCTTGTCTGCCTAAGTTTCCTCACCTGTAAAATGAGAAAGAGAAGGAAATAGCAGGCTATTCCAGTATTTTTGCAAAGAAAACCCCAAATGGGGTTATGAATAGTAAGATGACTGAAAAAAAAAACTGGTGATAATAATCTCACAGCCTTTTATTTTTTTACTGCCATGAAATCTTCTCTTGAGCAATTTAAGCCAGCCTTTTCTCCTTTTCTAAACCATTTCAATTAGTTTTGCATTTAATAATTTAATGTGTGTCAGATCAAGGAATTCCTTGATATAATCAAAAGTGTTTTACAAGATTTTTCTTTGTATTCCCGTAACAGAGGACAGTACACAGCAGGTTCTCCATCATAAAAATGGATCATGGCATTTAAATATTCAAGAGACCTCAAAGATCATTTAATACAGGGGTTCCTGTAGCTTTGGGTCTGTGACTTTTAAAACATTTTTTCAATATAATAATAATTCAACATATTTAATTCCTTTGTAATTCCATGTATTTTATTATATATATTTAAAAACCTATTCATAGATTTCATTAGACTAACAAAGGGGCCCATGTCCAAAAAGTTTAAGATCCCTTGATCTAATCCAATGCCTTCAAGTCTCAGAAAAAGGAAGTAACTTGCCTAGAATAACAAAGGTAGCAATTAGCAGAGCCACAATTCAAATGTAAGCATCTGATTCAAATTCCTGAGCTCTTTTATCTACCAAATTTTTGGAAGTTAAATGACTCTTTGGGACACTGATGGGTAGATAGATCCTGATTGTTGATCTACAGAAAGAGTAGCTGAGGAAGACCTGGACTTTTTGGTCTTTTTGCAAATAGTTGTGTGATTAATGTCTCTAAGGGTCAGGTTTCTTCTTCTGTAAAATGGGGATAAAAACAATACATCTCTCACCTAGGGGCAGCTAGATGGTGCAGTGGATAGAATGTTCTAGCTAGAGTCAGGAAGACTTATCTTCCCGAGTTCAAATGTAGCCTCGATACTTTCTAGCTGTGTGACCCTAATCAAGTCACTCAACTGTTTGCCTCAGTTTTCTCATCTGTAAAATGATCTGGAGAAGGAAATAGCAAACCCCTCCAGGATCTTTGCCAATGGGGTCCTGAAGAGTTGGATATGACTGAAGAACAACGAAAACGACACTTTCACAGGAGACCCACCTTGCAAGGATCAAAAAAGATACTGTATTGGCTTTTAGGTGGAATTAAAAACCAGACTCTGGTACCTGTACCCCCACCACTCTTTTCACATCTTTCTTGGGGTGATAATCAAGGCAATATTACTTTTGCTGCTAAGAAGGGTATAACAATCTCTGCCCTTCCAAGTTTTAAGACAAGCCAGACCCAAGCTCTATTTTCATAATCACATTTCCTTGCACTCTCATGCTTGTTCGTGTCCCTATCCCATCCTTCCATCATATGCTCTGGAATCCTTGTTCTGTTTTTAAGAAACTGCTGTCCTTTATTCAGAAATTATTTTGCATGTTTTTCTGTATATGTACTTGTATATAATAATGATAATGTCTAACATTTATTTAGTGCTTGAATGCTATATGTTTGACATACGTTAAATCATTTTTAACCTCACAGCAACCCTGTGATGATGGGTGCTATAATTATCCTCATTTTATAGATGAGGAAACTGAGGCAAGTAACAGTTAAGGTACTTACCTAGTGTCAAATAGCTAGTAAGTGTCTGAGGCAGGATTTGAACTCAGATCTTCCTGAATCCAAGTTTCATTCCCTATCCATTGGGCCACCTAGCTGTGTGCATATTACTTTCCCTCAATAAAATGTATATTCCCTGAGGATAAAGACTGTATCATGCTGTCTTTATATCCACAGTGGCACAAAGTATCAGCTTAATAAATACTTATCATGAAAGTGCTTGGCAAATTTGAAAGTAGGATATGTTAGCTATTATTATTATTATTATTATTACTAATTCTTTAAGGTGCTGTTTTCCTCCAAACTGCTATTTGTAAAGCATTTTACAAGCCTTTTGAGAGTGCTATAGAAATTCTAGGTATGGAGCAGCTAGATAGCACAGTGCTAGAGTGATAGACCTAGCGATCCTGGGTTCAATCTGACCTTAGATACTTCCTTGTCATGTGACCCCGGGCAAGTCAATTAACCCCAATTGCCTAGATCTCTCTGCCCTTCTGTCTTAAAACTGGTACTAAGACAGAAAAAAAGGCATTTAAAGAAATTCCAGCTATTATTATGATTTCCTCCTAAAGCCTTAGTGATGAGAAAAGCAGCAATAAATGAGAAATATGTTCATTTTAAGGACAAGTTATTTTTTCCTTAACTTGATAGACTAAAATAAATAAGTCAGTCCTTAAAAAAATAAACTAAAATAAAGTATTCCACATCCTATCCTGCTAAGGCTCTGAGAGCTCTCCTTCCCCATCCTCTTCAGGAGAAGAAGACCCTGAAAATGCACTAGTTGGCAACAGAAAGATAAAGGGTAGAGGAGGTTCCAGTGGAGTAAACCAGGATTAAATGGATCCTCTCCTCCCTTGTACCTCTTATCATGAGCATGGCCAAGCTGGAACACAGCCAGAGAAGGGTTAAGTAATGCTATTAGGATGGCAAAGGGTCTTGAAACCACATCACAGGGGAACTCCTAAGCCTGGTTAGAACAGAAAAAAAAAGATTTAGAAAAGGTATATGTATGATAGTGACCCACAGACATTTGAGAAGTTCTCAGAGGAAAGAAGGATATGATTTATTCATTGTAGTTTCAAAGGGCAGAACTAGAATTAGTGGCAGGGATGTGCTGGTAAATGTTTGGCTGCTTCTTCCCCAAATGTGTGAAGGATACACTTCAAAGTTTAATTTGCAATTTTGAAAAATTTCCCCATCACTTTCTGACATTGAGGCAATCAACAAAACTATAATCAGAAGCCCAGTTTGTGAGGTCTGCCGATTTCCGAGGGGTAGTAATCCCAAACAGTGGGAGATGGTACTGGGATCTTTCCAATGGGAGGAGCAGTCTGACGAGTTAGTGGTCAAATGGTGATCCCCTTAGTGCCTGGAAGTATTCAGGCAAAAGCTGGCACATCCGGCATGACTAGACAAAATTCAGACAAAAATCTTGGTGATCTCCAAGACCGGCTTCCAGCTCTGAATTTCTGCGATTCTCTGAGGCCCCCAGGTGGTCAGTTGCGAGAAGCTGTGGGTCAGCAGAAAAGACTAACATCTGAGAAAGAAAAGTATCTGTTGCAACCAGCAGAAGCTTACATTCAAGTTAGAAATAGAAACTTGATTTCTTTTTCTTTAAATCTTATTTATTTAAAACATTCAGCTTTAAAAATTTTGAGTTTCAAATTCTCTTTCTCCATCCATTCCATGGACCATTGAGAAGGCAAGCAAGATCTCAATTACAGTGGTACCTTGACACATGAGTTTAAATTGTGCCCTGGTCAAGCTCTTAACTCACTTTGCTCGTGTGTCAAATCCTCAACAATTCTTTAATCTCTTGTACTGATTACCTCATCCACGAGCAGAAGCTTGTCATTCAAATATCCTCTCCTGACATAAAGCAAAAAATCCTGATTGTGACTGCTCGTATCTCAAATTGCTCATATATCAAGGCACCACTGTATGCATATGAAATTGTGCAAAACATATATCCTTGTTGCAAAAAAAAAAAAGAAAAAATGAAGAAAGTGAAAAAATAATGCTACATTTTCCAACTTAGAGTTCTTTGGTTGTCTCTGGAGGTAGAGAACATTTTTCATCATGAGTTCTTTGGAACTATCTTGTATTATTATGAAAAAGAAGCTTTGATATAAAGTTGAAATTGTTGCTTCTTACAGACCTGTGAAGCTCTTAAAATGTCTGGACTATAGCACGCATCCTGAATGTGTCTTTACTTCGTAAGTAATCATTTGGCCCTAAACAGTGCCACACCTACCTCAGAAAGCTATAATTTAGGGATGACACTGTACTTTCACATGATAGAACAGAAGAACTCTAGACCAAGAGTCAGAGACCTGGGTAGGAATTATTCTACCTTTGACATTTATTAGATATGTGGTGATGGGCAAGTTCTTTCAACTCTCTGAGCCTCAGTTTTTTCCATTGTAAAGTAGGGCTAATAATACTTTTAATTATGGGTGTGTGTGTATATATATATATATATATATATATACATATATATATATATGTATATGCTCCTAAACCTAAATTATATGTATATATACACATATATGTGACTAGAAACAATGTGTTTTTAAAACCTTAAATTGATATATAAACATTAGCTATTGTTATATATTTTTAAAAATGGAAGTGTCTCTGATCACTCTTTTTATATTTTCTTAAGAGTAATAACAACAACAATAAAAATCACACGAGTGTGGTGCCATAGACCTAAAGGTGGATTTGGAATCTGGAGACTTGAGCCTAAATTGCAGCTCTGCTCCTTACCTTCTGTGAACCTTTGAGCAAGTTAATGTTTCTGGTTCTCAGTTTTTACATGTGTAAAAATGTCTCTTATAGCTCAAATTCTATGATGTATATATGAGATTTGAATAATGCTTCTTCCTCCTCAGGCTCATGAAAGAATGAACAAAGATGAAAAGAGTTTGACCAAGGCCTCATGGCATGTTCATTGGAAAGATAAGACATGATGCCCACATGACAAAGTCATTTTCTATCTTTGGCCCTTAGATTCCTTATCTATCAAATTAGAAGGTGTATAATTGAAAATCTGTTACCCTAAAAGAGAACTACATATCCCGAAAGCCCATTGTCTTTCTGTCATTACGTACTTCCTATAGAAAGAGGATAAAGTCAGTGGGCATTGAGGTTCTGCCTCTTCCTTTGGAATGCAGCCAGTGGTGATGGTGATGAGTGGGGATTTTGAAAATGGCTAACCAATCATGGGCATGTGGTTTTTATTTTGTATCCTCTTTATTCCTTGATTTCTAATGAGCATTTAATAAACCTCTTAAAATATATTTTTATTATTAAGATCTAATTTTAATTTTTTACAGAGGTTAGATTAGATGATCTCTGAGGTCCCTTTCAATTCTAAACCTAGGATACTGTCAAATGATCCATGAAAATCTTAAAAATGACAATACACATCTAGATTTACTAAGATGGGTTCATTTCACAAAAGAATTATTCCCTTTACAAAAGGATTCCCCTAAAAGTTTATTTTAAATAGAAGTATTTGTTTTCCATAAAAAGAAATTAATTTATACAACATATATATCATATAAAGCAAAGTAATACTATACAAGTACTCATCATAAGGGCAGCTAAATGGCTCAGTGGATAGAGAGCAAGGCCTGGAGCCTGGAGTTCCTGAGTTCAGACACTTCCTAGCTATGTAGCTTTGGGCAAGTCATGGCCCTTACTACTCTTCTGCCTTGGAACCAATGCACAGTACTGATTCTAAGAAGGAAGGTAAGGATTTTTTAAAAAATGGCACATAAGTAAGAAACTTCAATAGGTGGATGGATTTCAGGGAAACCTGAAGGTAGACTCTGCTTGTTTCCTCCAGCTGAAGTATGAGGCATTCACAGAGACACAGCCAGTCCAGTCCAAAAACAAGTATTTTAGTGGCAACATTAGATTTCTCAGTTAATAGAATCTTGTGCTTTAAATGTTCTAAGATCCAAGACTATCCCTCAAAACAGAATCCCTGTTGACCAACCTCTCTCTGCAATTAGGGATAGAGGCAGTATAGACTTTTTGAAAATGCTATTTGAACTGTGACTTTTTCTTTCCTTTTGTATTTTCAGAGCAGCAGAGTCAACTCAACAAAGAATCCCATTTCTTTTTGGAGGAGGATGGGGCTCCAGCCTTGCATTTTTTCTTTTTTTTTTTGGCATTAATTTCAGGAATTCAATTTTAACTTTTTAATAAATTAAAAGGTTTTATGATAGTGATCTCTATCTCTTGTTTGGTCTTAAACACTTCTCTTAGTCATTGATAGATATGACAGATAAAATTTTCCTTGCTCTCCTAATTTGCTTATGATATCACTCTTTATGTCTAAAGCATGTACGTATTTTTATTTTATTTTGGTATACAGTGTATCAAAAATTAGCATTGAACTGTAATGATTTTCATATGTAATTTTTCTTAAACTTTGGGTTGACAAAGTCAGTCAGCCTTTCCCTCCAATTTCCATATTGCATAAAATGTATTTCTTAACCCAGCTGTATATGTGTATATTCTTGCTAAGTAAAGATTTTTTTTAAAAACAGAGACTTGTCATGTTTGTAGGCCCAAGACTGGTTGGCTTATTCTTGAAGCCAAGAACAGCTTTTGTCTTGTCAAAATGACTAGAGGTCAGTTACCCCTGCCCATTATTGTCTCATTATTGATATCATTTTTCCATTCAATCTTCTTTGGAACAGCAGCTTGCATTTCTAGATGTTCCCTAACCATCTCTTTAATAACATGTTCTAAAATGTCTCCAGTAATCTAAGTGAAACTCACTGGTCTATAGTTTGTAAACATTAATTTTTTTTTGTGGAAAATTAGTACATTTCCACTTTTCTAGTCTTACAGTAGCATTCCTATTTCCCATAAGCTTTCAAAGATCACTACCAATTGGCTTAGTTGTCATATCTGACAATTCTTTCTGTACCTTGGGGTATCCATCTGGTGATTTCAATTCCTCAAGAGAAGCTTTTACTATTTCTCTATGTACCACAGGTGTCAGCACTATGCTAGCCATTTTGATTCTGTTCAAAGGTCATTCTTGGCAAGGAAAAAAAGAAAGAGTAAGAATTAATTTCTACCTTCTCTGTGTTCAATATAAGCCATCAGTTGCCATCAGTGAGTGAGGTAGTCTGAGCTGTCAATCATGTTTTGAGCCAGAGGCCATGTCTGAGCATGCTTGGGAATTCCTTTACCTCTCTTTTTGCAGAGGCATGGATTTCTTTTCAAAATCTGAGTACCAACATGGAAACCCAAGCTTGCTCATTCTTGTGACTTTTTTTTTTAATAGGCTCAAATTTTACCAAGTTTGCCCTGGTCTCAAGTTCTTTGTTAAGTGTGCTAAGTATAATTCTAGCCTTTCCACTTTGTCCCACAGTGATTCTAAACTTTTAACTACAAGTTTCCAGCCCAATTCAGTTAGACCTCTCTAAGTCTTTCATCTCTAGAGAAGAAAATCTACATCCCCAAATAATACAGTCATCCCTTGCTATATTGCAATTCACTTATCCTGGCTTCACTACAGGTTTTTGTTTTTGTTTTTGAAAATCTAATTCTGTATCACAGAGTTACACTTATTGGGGCACACTATTGGCTGATAGAATGAAAGGCAACCAACCACAGCTCTGTTCTGTATCCTGGGTGCTGATTGGCTCAGTGACTAGGTTAATAAGAGTTTAGAAAAGGTTTATAGTAGAGTGGGAAGGGTTTATAAAGCTTTAAATATATATATATATATATATATATTCATATATAAATAATAAAGTAAATATAATGCCTCTATTTCCCAGATTTTTACCTGTCATGGGGGTCTCTGTAATGCAATTCCCACAAAAAATGGGGGATCACTGTACCACATCATTTCAGCTAGATATACGAACTCTAATTAAAATATAACAATGTTTTTATCACAATTTAGAAACATTGCAAACCAAGGCAAACATTTATTTTTTTAACTTTATTTTAAAATATTTTTCCATGGCTATGGGATTAATTTTCTTTCCCTGCCTTCTTCCTTCCCCCCTCCCAGAGTTGACAAGCAATTCCACTAGGTTATACATGTGTTATCACTTGATACTTATTTCCATATTCATTTTTGTAATAGAGTAATCTTTTGAAACCAAATCCTATACCCAAATAAACAAGTGATAAATCATATGTTTTCTTTTGTATTTCTACTCCTACAGTTCTTTCTCTCAATGTGGATAGTGTTCTTTCTTATAAGTTCCTCAGAATTGTCCTGGATCACTGATTGCTATTCCTAGCAAAGTCAATTACATTTGATTGCCTCACAGTGTTTCAGTTTCTGTGTACAATGATCTCCTGGTTCTGCTCATTTCACTCCACATCAGTTCATGGAGGTCTTTCCAGTTCATATAGAAATCCAGTAGTTCATCATTTCCAAGGCAAGCATTTAAAGGGAACATAGGTCACAGATATATTGGAATTAACTACTTCCAGAGAGATTTACTTTCTCTGGGTTGGAGAAATGGAAATAAGGAGAAGTAAAGGAATATTTAACATACCCCTCCTTACTTTGTTGGCACCTTGTAGGTCTCCTTCAGATCTTTAGTCTGGATTCTCAAAAAAATCATCTCTGAATGTTACTTTTCTCAACCTCTCCTCCAGCTCAGTATGATGTGTACAATTACCTTAATATCCCCCTCCCATCCTCCCATCTGCCATTTCTTCCTGGTTCTTCTACCCACAAACCTCTGATAATAGGTGAAGTGGACAGACCTGGGAGAACAATATATAATAATAGCAATGTGTTTAGACAACTTTGAAAGAATTAGGAAAGCTTAACAGCATAATGACCAACCAGATTCCAGAAGATTTTTCTTTACATTACATATTTTTAAAATTTACTTTTATTTTTACTTATTTTTTAAATTTTTATTTAATTAATCAATTTACAATAGTTTTCCTTGGTTACAAGAATCATGTTCTTTCCCTCCCCTCTGCCCAACCCCTCCCATAGGTGATGCACAATCCCACAGGGTTTTACATGTGTCCTTGATCAAAACCTATTTCCATATTATTGATATTTGCACTAGGATGATCATTTAGAGTCTATATCCCCAATCATATCCCCATTGACCCATGTGATCAAGCAGTTGTTTTTCTTCTGTGTTTCTACTCCCACAGTTTTTCCTCTGAATGTGGTTAGTGTTCTTTCTCATAAATCCCTCCAAAATGTTCTGGATCATTGCATTTCAAGTAATAGAGAAGTCCATTACATTCAATTGTACCACAGTGTACCAGTCTCTGTGTATAATGTTTTTCTGGTTCAGCTCCTTTCACTCTGCATCAATTCCTGGAGGTCATTCCAGTTCACATGGAATTCTTCCAGTTCATTATTCTTTTGGGCACAATAGTATTCCATCACCAACATATACCACAATTTGTTCGGCTGTTCATCAATCAAAGGGCATCACCTCATTTTCCAATTTTTTGCCACCACAAAGAGTGCAGCTATGAATATTCTTGTACATACATGTATTTTTCCTTATTATCTCTTTGAGGTGTAAACCCAGCAGTGCTATGGATGGATCAAAGGGCAGACAGTCTTTTAGTGTCCTTTGGGCATGGTTCCAAGTTGCCCTCCAGAATGATTGGATCAATTCACAACTCCACCAGCAATACATTAATGTCCCAACTTTGCTACATCCCCTCCAAAATTTATCACTTTCCTTTGCTGTCATGTTAACCAATATGCTAGGTGTGAGGTGGTACCTCAGAGTTGTCTTGGTTTACATTTCTCTGATTATAAGAGATTTAAAACACTTTTTCATGTGCTTATGAGTAGTTTTGATTTCTTTATCTGAAAATTGCCTCTTCATGTCCCTTGCCCATTTTTCAATTGGGGAATAGATTGATTTTTTGTACAATTGATTTAGCTCTTTATAAATTTGAGTAATTAGATGTTTGTCAGAGGTTTTTGTTATGAATATTTTTTTCTCAATTTGTTGCTTCCCTTATTTTGGTTGCATTGGTTTTGTTTGTACAAAATTTTTTCATGTAATCAAAATTATTTATTTTACATTTTGTAATTTTTCCTAACTCTTGCTTGGTCTTCATATCTTTCCATTCCCAAAGATCTGACAAGTATGCTATTCTGTGTTCTCCTAATTTACTTATAGTTTCCTTCTTTATATTCCAGTCATTCACCCGTTCTGAGTTTATCTTGGTGTAGGGTGTGAGATGTTGATCCAAACTCATTCTCTCCCATACAGTTTTCCAATTTTCCCAGCAGTTTTTGTCAAATAGTGGATTTTTGTTCCCAATGCTGGGCTCTTTGGGTTTATCATAGACTGTCTTGTTGAGGTCACTTACTCCAAGTCTATTCCACTTATCCCTCTTTCTATCTCTTAGCCAGTACCATATTGTGTTGTTTATTTCCACTAACTTTTTAATTGATTTTCTCAGATTCTTTAAGTAGACCATCATATCATCTGCAAAGAGTGATATCTTGGTCTTCTCATTGCCAATTTTAATACCTCCAATTTCTTTTTCTTCTCTAATTGCTACAGCTACAGTGAAACAAGGGTATCCTCCTGATCTTAGCTTCTAGTTTATTCCCATTGCAGATGATGTTTGCTGGTGGTTTTAGATATATACTGTTTATTATTTTTAGGAAAGGCCCTTCTATTCCTACACTTTCTAGGGTTTTCAATAGGAATGAGTGTTGTATTTTGTCAAAGGCTTTTTCTGCATCTATTGAGATAATCATGTGATTTTTGTTGGTTTGCTTATTGATATGGTCAATTATGTGGATGGTTTTCCTAATATTGAACCATCCTTGCATTCCTGGTATAAATCCCACCTGATCATAATGAATAACTTTTGATCACTTGTTGGAGTATTTTTGCTAGTATTCTATTCAAGATTTTTGCATCTATATTTATCAAGGAGATTGGTCTATAGTTTTCTTTCTCTGTTTTTGACTTATCTGGCTTTGGAATCAGAAATCAGTACCATATTTGTGTCATAAAAGGAATTTGGTAGACCTCCTTCTTTGCAAATTATGTCAAATAGTTTGTATACTATTGGGATTAGTTGTTCTTTACATGTTTGATAGAATTCATTTGTGAATCTATCAGGCCCTGGGGATTTTTTTCTTAAGGAGTTCTTTGATGCTTTGATGGCTTGTTCAATTTCTTTTTCTGATATGGGATTATTTAAATATTTTATTTTTTCTTCTGTTAATCTAGGCAGTTTATATTTTTGTAAATATTCATCTATATCACCTAGATTGCCATATTTGTTGCCATATAATTGGGCAAAATAGTTTTTAATGATTGACTTAATTTCCTCTTCATTAGAGGTGAGGTCTCCCTTTTCACTTTTGATACTGTTAATTTGGTTTTCTTCTTTCCTTTTTTGAATTAGATTGTCCAGTACTTTGTCTATTTTTTCAAAGTATCAGCTTCTAATCTTATTTATTAAATCAATAGTTCTTTGACTTTCAATTTTATTAATTTCTCCGTTAATTTTTAGAATCTCTAATTTAGTTTTCAGCTGGAGATTTTTAATTTGTTCACTTTCTAGTTTTTTTTTTTATTTGCCTGTCCAATTCATTGACCTCTGCTCTCCCTAATTTGTTAATATATGAACTCAAGGTTATAAATTTTCCCCTGAGTACTGCTTTGACTGTATACCATAGATTTTGAAAGGATGTCTCATCATTGTCATTTTCTTCAGTGAAATTATTGTTTCTATGATTTGTTCTCTAACTAACTAATTTTGGAGAATCATATTATTTAATTTCCAATTAATTTTTGGTTTGGCTCTCCATGTACTCTTACTAATTATTATTTTTATTGCATTATGATCTGAAAACGTTGCATTTATTATTTCTGCTTTTTTATACTTGTTTGCCATGTTTTTATGTCCTAGTACATGGTCATTCTTTGTGAATGTACCATGTGCTGCTGAAAAGAAGGTGTATTCCTTTTTGTCCCTATTTATTTTTCTCCGTATATCTATTGATTCGAATTATTCTAAGATTTCATTCACATCTCTTACCTCTTTCTTATTTATTTTTTGTTCTGATTAATCTAGATTAGAGGAAAGTTCAGTTCTCCCACTAGTATAGTTATACTATGTGTTTCCTCCTTCAACTCCACTAGTTTCTCCTTTAGAAATTTGGATGCTATGCCATTTGGTGCATACATGTTGATTACTGATATTTCCTCATTGTCTATACTGCCTTTTATAAGGATGTAATTACCTTCCTTATCTCTTTTAATCAGATCTATTTTTACCTTGGCTTTGTCAGATATCATGACTGCAACTCCTGCCTTCTTTTTCTCAGTTGAGGCCCAATAGATTTTGCTCCAACCTTTTAATTCTTACCCTGTGATTGTCTACCTACCTCATGTGTGTTTCTTGTAGACAACACATGGTAGGATTTTTGTTTCTAATCCATTCTGCTATTTGCTTTCCCTTTATAAGTGAGTTTATCCCATTCACGTTCAGAGTTATGATGAACACTTTTGTATTCCCCAATATTTTGATATCCTCTCTTAGTTCTGCCCTTTCTTCTTGCACTATATCCTTTTAAACCAGTGGTTTGCTTTTATCAGCCCTCCACCCCCCACCCTTCTTATACTTCCCTTTCCACCCCCTCCCTTTTTGTTCCCTTATTATTATTCCAGAAGATTAATGATAAGATGTGTTAACCACTGGTAGAGGTGAAGGACTCAATCTAGAAAGTGACAAATTACTTTCTAAGATATGGCCAATGTAGAAATTTGTTTTGATTGATATTAAATGTTTGTAATGGGATTTATTTTTCTTTAGTACTAATCCATTGCCTGCCCTTAATCTTGGGAGGATGAGAAGACAGATTTTTGCTGATTGCAAAAATAAAATAAAAAATAAAATCCTTCGCTTGACCTCTTTATATCATCCTATATCTTTGTTTGCTCCTTCCAAGCCAGCAACCAAGAAATGAAGCTTAAACCAGTGTCAGTGCAACTTTGAGATAAGGGTTAGATACTCTGGTAGATTCCTTAATGCCTGGTAGAATGCTAAAGACGGAGTGATTCCTAAACAACTACTAGTTGAATCTAAAGGGTATGGAGAGGTCTTCTCTGCTCTAGTGTAACTCCTTAAGCAAAGTTATACCTAGAATTGTTATATTGGAGGTGGAAACTTGAGTTCTCCACTGGATTTGGGTTACAAGAGTTGAGGCAGATTTCAAGTTCTATCTTTAAATATTATTACTGGTGTGACCTGTGATAAGCTACAACTTCTTTAAGCCTCAATTTCCTTATCTTTAAATTGGAGCCAATGATAGACTTCTTTGATGGGACTTTTATGAGGACTAAATTTAAAAAAAATACACATAAAGCACTTTGTCAGCTTTAAAGTATGATATAAATATAAGTTGTTATTATGCTGACTATTATCACATGTTACTTTTTGTGTCAGAAGTTTTTATGGCATAAAAAGTGTGAGTTTACTTTAGGGATTTTGTTTACTCTTGATTTGTATCCCCTTAACCAGAAAATTTGGACAAATCTACCTGACACATCAACTTCCCTTGCAAGCTCCAGTTCATACAAAGAACAAGCTGACCACAGATTTCTTGTGGTTTAATGATACTCCAATGAACTTCTGCTTCATGTTTTGTAGAATCTCATTACAACAATGACTAAGAAGGGCTTCCAGTGCAGTTTCCTCCTGAAACTCCTCACTGAGTCAGTCCTAGAATAGCTGCAGAGTATTTGCAGCTTTTATTGCAGTTTCCCATAGTTCACACAAGGTGGCATCAGGCATTGCTTCTATACCCCATAGCATTTGTCAGAGCATTTTTTTTTTTTGTTTTTGGTCTCTGGACTTTGCTCTGTCCATCACAAAATAATCCTGCCTGTGAATAGAAATAGTGAGGTGGGTACCTTTACCCATTGTGACCTCTCATTCTTTCTTATTTGAAAGCCAGAACTGAGATTAGTGAGTATAAGTTCACATAGCCCAGTGCTATTCATGCATGTATGCATCATTTTTTGTTTATTCATCTGCTCATCCATCCATTGTACTGTTCCAACATCCCTTCAATGCTCACAGGGCTTAACAGACATCATTTCTCATTCTTCTCTTGTTCTTTTCTGCAAATTACTCAATTATAATATTTTTGAAACTGCAAACTTCTGTTTTTTAATATATTAAACAAAAAGTAACAAAATTGCCCAGTTTTTATCTTCTTGTCTTTAAAAAATGTTTTATTCATACTCCTCCTTTCTTCCCTCCCTCATTTTCCCTCCCTGCTTACCTCACCCTCCCTCCCCCTCCCCCACTCTGCCTTCCTTCCTTCCTTCCTTCCTTCCTTCCTTCCTTCCTTCCTTCCTTCCTTCCTTCCTTCCTTCCTTCCTTCCTTCCTTCCTTCCTTCCTTCCTTCCTCCCTTCTTTCCTTCCTTCCTCCCTTCTTTCCCTCCCTTCCTCCCTTCTTTCCTCCCTCCCTCCCTCCCTTCCTTCCTTCCTTCCTTCCTTCCTTCCTTCCTTCCTTCCTTCCTTCCTTCCTTCCTTCCTTCCTTCCTTCCTTCCTTCCTTCTCCCTCCCTTCCTCCCTCTTTCTTTCTTTCTTTCTTTCTTTCTTTCTTTCTTTCTTTCTTCTTTCTTTCTTTCTTTCTTTCTTTCTTTCTTTCTTTCTTTCTTTCTTTCTTTCTTTCTTTCTTTCTTTCTTCTTTCTTTCTTTCTTTCTTTCTTTCTTTCTTTCTTTCTTTCTTTCTTTCTTTCTTTCTTTCTTTCTTTCATCACTACCTATTAACTCCTCTTTGCTCTTCCCTTCAAACCCTCCCTTAATTGTTCTTCATATCATTATATAGTCATTTAAATCCACCAGGATCACTCCTACCCTACTTAGTTGGGCAAAAGAAGCCTGTGGTAGACATCAATCATCCTTGAGTTCATGAGATAATCTAAAGCCCCTACATAGAAGCCAGCTGTCATCCTCATCATTATTAACCTCTTGACAGCAGTTATGATTGTTCTAAATTCTTCTCTGGTCCAACCCAATTTCTAGGAAATGAATAAAATGAATAACTATCATCCTTAAAACTATCTCTATAATTTTTTTTTCATAATACACAGCTTTTATTTATCCAATAGAAAATGCAAAAAAACAAAGATCTCACATTAACATGGACTATAATGATCAAAGTTACCCTTTCTTTAAAAAAAAAGAATTTGTTTGTTACATTTAAATACCTAGTTAACTCTCTCTTTCCCTCTCCTCCCTGCCTTAGAGAAGGCATCATTTGACAAATATATATATATATATATATATAAACTATGTCTATCTTATTTCTATTTATCAGTTCTTTCTCTGATGGTAGACATACACAAGTCATTCTTCAAACAATATTTCTGTTGTTGTATACAATGTTCTATTGTTTCTGCTTGTTTCAGGCTTCATAATTTCATGTAGGTCTTTCCATGTTTTTTTCCAGAATTAACCTGCTGGTAATTTCTTACAGCACAGTAGTATTTCGTCACAATCATATGCCAAAACTTGTTTAGTCATTCCTCAATTGATGGGCATACCTTTAATTTCTAGTTCCTTGCCACAAACAGAGCTGGTATAAATAGTTTAGAGCCTATAGTTTCTTTTCCATTTCTCTTGATCATCTTAGGAAAGAAATATAATAGTGGTATTGCTGGTTCAAAAGGTATACACAGTTTTATAACTCTCTGAGCATAATTTGAGATTGTTCTCCAAAATGATTTTTATAGTCCCACCAATAGTATGTGTCCCCATTTTTCTATGTGCCTTCCAACATTTGTCATTTTGACTTTTCATCATTTTAGCTGATTTGATTAGTGTGAGATATCAGAGTTGTTTTGATTTGTATTTCTCTAATCAATAATGAGAGCATTTTTTCATATAGTTACATATCAATCTGATTTCTTCATCTATAAACTGTCTCTTCATATCTTTTGACCATCAATTGGGGAATAGTTTATATTCTGATATATTTGACAAAGTTCTCTATACATTTCTGAGATGCAATCTCTTTCTGAGAAACTGCCTAATTTTTTTCCTCTCCATCCTACTGCTTTCCTTCTAATCTTGGCTACATTAGTTTTATTTGTACAAAAATTTTCAACTTAATATATTCAAAATTATCTATTTTACACCTCATGATGCTTTCTACCTCTTGTTTATTCATAAATTCTTTTCTTACTTATAAATCTGATCAGTAATATGTTCACTGTTCTATTTGCTTCTGGGATCTCTCTTTATGCCTAGGCA
The DNA here is from genome assembly GCF_027887165.1 of Monodelphis domestica. NCBI lineage: Eukaryota > Metazoa > Chordata > Mammalia > Didelphimorphia > Didelphidae > Monodelphis > Monodelphis domestica. The sequence goes on from NC_077232.1 coordinate 98,488,115, forward strand.
TATAGTTCTAAATACTACCAGAAATGGAATATTGCCAATGGATAACTCACTACACAGCTGACTTTCCTGATAAAATCTAAAACTGGAAGCTCTTCAAGATTCTGTGTTTTTTCAGATGTTTTAACTTGGATTATCATATGTTTGTCTATGGTCAGCCATTTCAGTTGTGTCCAACTCTTCATGATCCTATTTGAGGTTTTGCTGGCAAAGATCCTAGAGTAGGTTTGTTATTTCCTTCTCATTTTATAGACAAGGAAAATGAGGCAAAAAGAGTTAAGAGACTTGCCTAGGGTCTCTTAGCTAGTGTCTGAGATTGGATTTGAACTCAGGTCTTCCTGACTCCAGGCCCAGTACTCAATACACTGTACCACTTAGCTGCCTAAGATATTTGTCTATGGCTTCTCTCAAATGAGATGGTTTATGTACAGGTATCAAGTATCTGCACTGCCTGGTAATTACAGTTCATGGTGCTTTTTACCTGACATTTTCCCCAAAATAGTTCTGAGCATTAAGGTAAGCAAGGAAAGTAGTACAGTAAGGTAAGGTAAACATTAATAGCCCCATTTTACAGGTGAGGAGACTAAGATTAGTGGGATGAGGATATAACAATATGCTGGTATTCATAGGATCACAAATGTATAACTGGAAGGAGCCTAAAGTAGTCATAAAATACAACTACCTCATTTTGCAGATGAGGAAACTGAGGCTTATAATTCCTGAGCCAGAGCTTCTTCCATGGCTCTAGGTTTGGGGACTGGGAGTCCAGGTTCAGGTCTCTTGACATCCCCTTTAATACTCCTTTCACTGTACCAGACTGCAAAGAGAATGGTGAAGAGAGGGGAAAAGAAGATCTGGTGAACCCCTATGTTCAATAAGGGAATAAGTCCTTGACCCCTCTTGAGGTACAAAAGCTACCCATAAAGTTGTTTGTTTTTAGGATATCTTTAAATAACTTCTTGTTTAAAAAATTCATATAAATATAATGACTCCTTTTAAAAAGCCTTGTCAGGGGGGCAGCTGGGTAGTTCAGTGGATTGAGAGCCAGGCCTAGAGACAGGAGGTCCTGGGTTCAAATATGGCCTCAGACACTTCCCAGCTGTGTGACCCTGGACAAGTCATGTAACCTCCATTGCCTAGCCCTTACCACTCTTCTGCCTTGGAGCCAATACACAGTACTGATTCCAAGATGGAAGGTGAGGGTTTAAAAAAAAACTTTGTCAGTAAATGAGCTGAAATTATAGTGGTTCTGGACTCTATCTTGGTTGAAGCATCTCACTTGATAGTTATAAAGAAAGTAAGGAGAAACCTCTGTAGAGTCAAATAAGGTTTTATGAGAATAAACTCTCTCTTAATGTTTTCTGGAAAATAACTCACTAATTATAATTTCCACAGACTATATATGAATTCTCTTAGCTGGAGGATCAAAGTGACACCTGTCCCAATAAGCTTCTCATCTCTCTTTTTAAATAGTGCTGTGTTCTCTCATTTTCCCTAGGAGGATTAAGACCAATGAATAAAACAAAGGGGAATGTTGCCACCATGTTTAGTTCTCCACATCACATCATCTTGCAGATTTTAAAAATAGGCTCCGATCAGCTGAACACAATCTGCAAAATCATTAAAAGATGAAAGTGTTCCAGAAAGAATGCTGTTATGCTGCTCACTCCCTCAGCTACCCTTCTGGGATTTTTAAAGTGGGGAAACCAGGCTAGCAGGCAACACTGTTTCTAGGAGCCAAAGTTCTCGGAATGCTTGAGTTGAAGCCTGCTCTGCCTGATGCTTGGGATTAGTAGGGTATGACAGAGAGAGCTTGGACTGGCTATGGAGTCAGACCAAGGACACAGGCTTGCACTTCCGATGTATGACTTGAACTCTCATGATTCCTTGTCTGTAGGGCTTTGCATTATTTCTTCTTTGAGATCCCGTTCAGCTCTAGATTTCTGATCTTATGGATATAAGTATAAGGCAAGGTGTTTTTGCCCAATGCATGAATGAATGGATAGGTAGATAAAGAAAACATTTATTAAATACTTAACTATTTTCCAGGCACTGTGCTAACTGCTGGAGATATAAATACAAAAGAGAGACAGTCCCTGTTATCAAGGATTTCACGTTCCAATGGCTGGCTGGGTATTCAAGGGAATTATGGTCTGTGTCTGAGAAGTCATAAAGACAGAGAGTGGAAAAATAGAATAATTCGTTACTGCAACTGTTACAGATATTGATGAGGACTGAAATGTCCTACAAAGCCTAACAAGGAGTTGTAATGTAAACAATCAAAAGAATGTAGAAATAATGAGTTGATTAGAATGGGGCTACTTTTCATATAAAACACACACATTGCTCAGGTTCACAATTATGAGACAATTCTTCACATCAGTCTTTAGGAAGAACCTAAGCCATTGTTGGAGGTCTCTGGATAGCAGGTATGGTAGTTCAGTTTCCTAGTCACACAGGACTAGATTCAATTTCCACCCTCACTGTCTTTCTTGGTGTCTGCACAGGATAAGGCAAAAATTAACCTCAAATTGCCCCAGGTATTTGACATATCATTAGCATCCTATTTACAGTGTGGTTTGCTTCCCCTCAAGTGGGCAAACAGAGTGGGCAAAGCCATGAAAACCAAAGCAGACCATGGTTAAAGTGACATCAGTTCCCTGGAGACACAGGACAACAACTGCTCACATGAATGACCCTGACCTTAGTAACTAACCAAGATAAAAAGCATTCCTGAGAGCCCCTCTCCACCCATTACTCTCTTGTTCTCTAATCTTTACTTACCATACCTCCTTACCTTAACTAAACTTAATTACTTACTAGACTAGCTACTTTCTTTATTCTCATAATAAAGCTTCTTTCCTTGTAATGGAGTCCCTCTGAGTCATCAATCAATTTTTTGGATGACACCCAATAAGCATTAACCCCATCAATATGTTAATGGTAGTGGTGTGATTACAATTCTCAGAAAGAGGTGGAAAAGGGAGTGGATTACATCTGTAGGCCATTAGATGGCTTGGGCGAAGATGGGGGTCCTATTGAGAGCAGATGCTTAGCTCCTCTCCCACATGTCCTACTTGGAAAGTTAATCAGTTGCAGCAGCTGCATGAGGAGGGCAGGAAATAGTTGAGATGAAGATGAGGAAGCATGGACCCAGGAGAGTAAAACCTCTTAGGCATGTCTCTCTTAGTTCATGGAATGAATGAATGAATGAATGAATGATGAATGGAATTGTGTCCAGGAAGACTATATTATACCAGGCTCAGTGCTAAGTGAGGAGGGTATAAATACAAGCAAGCAAAATAGTTTCAACCCTCAAGAACTTTATATTCAAGATAGGGGAGACAAAAAAATATCAGGTAAAGCTAGAAGGGGCTGGTGGGATGGGGCAGTGAAATACACCTGGAATGGCAGGTTATGAATTAGCCAGAAAGTGACAAGGTGGCCTGATTCCAAGCAAGATAAGCTCTCTCATCAGAGTTGAGGTTTCTAGGAGTATCCGCTAGATACTCCCTGTGGGAAGAAAATTAGAAAAGTGAGAATTGTGGTTTGGAAACATCTCAACAATGTCCTTTGGGTTTGGAAATATTCCTTCTGACAGAAGCCCAAACTCTATCAGAGATAAAGTTAGTTCCGGCCCTATAGAAAAGAGGAACTGAGTCACTATGGGAGCAGTTGGGATGAGGAAGGGCTTTCAGCTCTTGACTCTAAAAATAAGGGAAAGGATAGAGTCAGTCACTGAGTAAGAGAGCCCTGACAGGAATGGTAATAACCACTTGGAAGAAGCATACTCTTCCCTTAATCTCCAGAAAGGAAATACCCTGTTCCCGGGGCAAAGCCTGTCTCTACTCTCCCCATATCCCAGAGTATGATTCTGCTTTCCACTATCCCCCAAATTGTGTCATCCTCTGGAACAAGAGAATATCCCACAGGATGATCTTGTAAGGGTCCTCCCAAAGCTTATATTCTGAGCTTCAGGGTTCCTGAATTTGCTTTTACTTTGAGCAACTTGCAAAAAAAAAAATTTTTTTTTAATAGTTGATGATTAACATTTTGGTTTTACTGTCAAAGAATTTGCTCCCATGTACTAATCAGGAAGAACTGACTCAGTCTACCCTATATTACTGACCATGTACCTGAAAGAATACATGATCCTTTGCCCTTTGTCCCTTCTCCTATTCCAAGCCAGCACTTCTATTCACTTGGCATCCTCTGCCCAAGACAGCTTGTTTCTTCTTTTCTAGAGGACAAAAGAGGATATTGCAACCGCTACAAAGTAGTTTTGAATTAATGTTCAGAATGATTCCCAGAAAGCGCATTCCCCTTTCTCGCAGGAGGTGGTTCCATGGGAGTTGTATTAGGAGTGCAAACAGTAGTTAACACCTTTTAATAGAAAGAGTTCATTTTGTTTCATTGCCCATTGGAACACAACCAGTTCAGAAGCAATCTGCTTTTGATGGAGGTATGGAAGAGATAAAAAAGACTCAGATAAAGAAATAAATGTCAGTCTTCATTATTAATATCTGTACTCTAGTGCCTCTTTCGGGAGGTATATGTTAGATTCCAATTCCTCTGCCTGGCAATCGAGGCTCTCCATAATTTGACATTCTCCTGCCTTATTACTTCTTGTCAATACTGTATATTCCAGACCAAAGCAGGATGCTACCTGTCTTCGTCAACACATATTTCATTCTCCTGCCTCTATGCTCTACCCCATAGTTCCAACTATCACATTTCTACCCATTTAAAAAATTACATTTCAAATGCTTCCTCCTCTCCCAAGAAGCATACCTGGTTGCCTGGTTAGGAAAGACGTCTCCTTCATACCTCATCAACTACAACAACAGCAGCTAGTGTTTATAAAAATCTTGAAGGTTTGTAAAACACTTTAATGTGTGCTGGCTGATTTGAACCTTTCAGTACCCCTGTGAGGCAAATACTATTATTTTCTCTATTTTACGAATGTGGAAACTGAGGTAGACTGCTATGCAGTAAGCTACCTAGAATCAAATAGCTAATAAAAGAGTCAGAGGCAGAATTTGAAGGGAGCTATTCATGACTCTGAGTCTAGCTCTATATCAAGTGTACCACTCAAACTGCCCATCTTACAATTTACTGACGCACTTAGAAAATATGCTATATCCATGATGTCAAACTCAAATAGAAACGAATCTTTTTAGGCTACATATTGATTTGCAAAAACACAAATTTACCTTATTTAATAACATAGATAACTAACATCTAATATACAATATTATTAAGCAACATGTCATATTATATCTTGATTTATTTTGTTAAATATTTCCTAATAACATGTTAATCTGATTTGGCCTACACTTAGGAGTTTTGCTTGCCACTGACAGCCCATTGATCAGGAGTGTGACAACTGTTTATTGTTGTTTTTACCCTTACATTCCACCTTAGAATCAATCCCATATATTGGTTGGGGGAATCTGGGTGGCTCAGTGGATTGAGAGTCAGGCCCAGAGATAGGAGGTCCTGGGTTCAAATCTGACCTCAGATTTCTACCTGTGTGACCCTGGGCAAGTCATTTAACCCCATTGCCTAGCCCTTACCACTCATCTGTCTTAGAACCAGTACCCAGTATTGATTCTAAGATGGAAGGTAAGGGTTTAAAAAAAAGAGTGGTAAAGGCTAGGAAATGGAGGTTAAGTGACTTTTTAAGGTACAAATATAGGTGTCAGGGGCAGCTGAGTATCTCAATGGTTTGATAGCCAGACCTAGCAATGGGAAGTCCTAGGTTCAAATCTGGCCTCAGACACTTCCTTGCTGTGTGACCCTGGGCAAGTCATTTAACCCCATTGCCTAGCCCTTACCACTCATCTGTCTTAGAACCAGTACCCAGTATTGATTCTAAGATGGAAGGTAAGGGTTTAAAAAAAAGAGTGGTAAAGGCTAGGAAATGGAGGTTAAGTGACTTGCACAGGGTCACACAGCAAGGAAGTGTCTGAGGCCAGATTTGAACCTAGGACTTCCCATCGCTAGGCCTGGCTATCAAACCATTGAGATACTCAGCTGCCCCTGACACCTATATTTGTACCTTAAAAAACCTATATTTGTACCTTAAAAAAATAATAAGGGAAGTTTGATTTTGTATTCCTTTATCTTTCATTCAAGGCTGTGTTATTAAAGATGTGGTCTCCATTGGAAAAGCCTACTTGTTTCCTACAAATATCCTCATTGAAGAGGTTCTCTGTGTTTAGATGTTTCTCAAAAAGGTTTTCTTTAGCTGGGAAAATAAGCATAGAAGTAAGTAATGACTTCTCAGTCACCTTCAAAAAAATTTTGATTTTATTGCTAAGGGCTGAGATTTTCCCTTGTCTTTAGTATCTTATTTAGATGTCTTTGCTGCAAGACATGGGACACTACAGTCTCCAAAGGTTCAAATACATACTGGATTCCACCTATTACATTTCAAAGATTCTTATTTATCACATGGTTAGCATGCTGGAACCAGTTACAGAATACCTACACATGCTCCAAAGTCTCTCTAAAACTCTTCCTTTACATATCATCACAACTTCCTAGGGAGCAGGCACCCCAGCCTCTTTGACATGGGGAACTGTGCTCATGAGGACTAAGCACACTGGCCAGTCCACTGTTAACATGCTGCTGTTCCTGTTTGTCCTTCATTTTTCCAAGAGGACCAATGGCACCATGGAATGATGTCTAAACCTGCTTACGACCTGGATTTTAGTGAGGCAGAGTTGCACCAAGTTGTCGGACTCATTCTCTCTTCTAGAGTCATTAAAGTACAATGTCAATACAAAAGTCAAGATGACTGAAGATGTGTAATAGTTAAAATTTTACTGTTATGATTAAAATTTAGGGGGGAACTGAGGCAGGTAGAAATTCGTTTCTCTCTGCCAGGAGTATTATTTTTTAGAGGTTTATTAAAGGTTAAGGATTAAAGAAAATACAGAATAAGAAAGCATGTGTCTAGGTCCAGAGAGGCCTCAACAACCTCACCTACATTATGAAAAAGATGTATCTGCTTGGAAGTGGCAACAGGAAAGCAGAGAGACCCCGCCGTGGACGGAGACCCTTTAAATAATAATTTGCTCTTGGCCCAGGTGAGAATTCAGTGAGATTACAAAGCATTCTGGGGAAGTGGAGCGAGGACTTCTGGGGATTGAAGTCCTGGATTGAAGTCTCCATTTTTACAGATGGTTGGGAATACATTGATGACCTTGGTGTCTTTAATGTTTGACCAAGCTCTATGTACTCCACGATGCCTTCATGGACATTGGAACAAATTGTTTACATCTTCCCATTCCTCTGGGGGAAGTCTTCACATGCCAGGGGTAGACATTTCCCTAATTTACTAATGGGTTTGAGGTCTGTCAGTTGCCCTCAACCTGGTTTAACCATTCTGCTGAGATAGTTTTATGAGACTGGGCCCCTAAGCCACAGCTTCTGGGAGCCACAGATAGGAGTTGGGTGAAAAGTGGAAACCAAAAGTGGGTGAGCACCTCTGAAAAGGTTTGGGCAAGCCCTCACACCAGAGGTGCTAGTCCTCCCTGAATACTCCATGTATATAAAATGTAATCTAAGCAATATATAATTGCTATCAACTTGATCCTCTTAAAGAAGTAGATACAATTAGAACTACATTAAAAGTGAATTTCAATCAAGTCAAATGTTTACTATGTGCCAGGCACCATGTTGTTTTTTTAAATTTTTTAGGGACCATGTTATAATGACATTATAATTCAGAATATTTCAAATCCACATTTAATAAATTATTGCTGTTTAGAATTCTGATGAATAAAAATGCAAAACATAGATAATTTGTTTAAAAGAATGACCACGTTTTGCCAAGGCATCTTCTTATCTAAAAGAAGGAATCATGCAACCATTCCACTGCTGGGTTTATACCCCAAAGAGATGATAAGGAAAAAGACTTGTACAAAAATATTCATAGCTATGTTCTTTGTGGAAGCAAAAAATTGGAAAATGAGGAGATGCCCTTCGATTGGGGAATGGCTGAACAAATTGTATTGAAAGTAAGAATGAACTAGAGGAATTCCATGTGAACTGGAGCAACCTCCAGGAATTGATGCAGACTGAAAGGAGCAGAACCAGAAGAACATTATGCACAGAGACTGTTATACTATGGCACAATTGAATGTAATGAATTTCTCTACTAGCAGCATTAAAAGTAATCCAGGACAATCCAGAAGAACTTATGAGAAGGAGTATTATCCATATTCAGGGGAAGAACTGTGGAAACAGAAATGCAGAAGAAAAACATACAATTGATCGTGTAGTTTGATATGGATATGATTAGGGCTTTTAGGTTAAAAGATCACTCTATTGTAAATATGAATAACACAGAAACAGGTTTTGAACAATGATACATGTATAATGCAGTGGAACTGCATGCCAGCTTCAGGAAGGGGGAGGAAAAGGGAGGGAATCATAAATCATGTAATCATGGAAAAATTTTCTAAATTAAAATAAAGGGGGAAAAAGAATCAGTAAAAAAATAAATAAATAAAAGAAGGAAGGAATCAGCTACCCATTGTCTTGGAACATATAGGGTTAGGATGAGATGTAGACCAAAAAGGTGGCAAGGAATCCTCTGTCCAAAGCAAGTAAGCTTGGAAAAGTAGGGGACAAAGGAATGGATGATTGTTGGAAGATCAACTCACTATCTCATAAGTTACTTCATCCCACTTAGTTAATAGTTAGGAAGTTTTCCCTAACAATAGATCTAATTATCCTTCTTTGCCACTGTCACTCATTGACTTTACCACTGTCACTCACAAAAAGATCTGTTTTCTGAAGGCCAGTAAAACAAGACTCATCTCTTTTCCACATAATTTCTCTCCAAATACTTAAAGGCTGCTATCACATTATCTTTTCTTTCCCAAGCTAAACACTTTAGTTTCTGTATTCATTGTTCTTTGGCATATTCTCCACACCTTTCAAATCTTAGTTGCCTTCTCCTGCCCCTGTTAATGCCTACTGGTGCCATTCCTAAAATATAGTGCCCAGAACTGAACACAGAATTCTAGATAGGATCTCGCTAGACCAGAGCAGAAAAGAATTATGACCTCTCTTGTTCTGGATACTTTCTCTAAATACAGCCAAGGACTATATGTATATTAGATTTTTTTAAAAAATTGGTTGCCATAGTGAACTGTTGAGTCATTATGAGTTTTCATTCTACTAAAACTCCCAACATCCTTCACAGGGACTATTGTCTAGCTTTGTCTCCCACACTGTATATTTGTGTGTGTGTGTATGTGTGTGTGTGTTTTTTGTAGATTTTTGTATCTATAAAATATTGAAACAGATCTTTTTTTTTTGTTTCATCAGCAATTTGTTTCATCTCTGTAAGGATATGAGGGGCCCTGAACTCTATTGCAGGGAAAACTGAGCCTGCAACACATTAAAAGCAGGAGCACAAAATCAATATGGTGATAAAATCAATTAGGTACTCTTAGCACCTCTTCACTTATCTTTATCATTGACTACCCAATTTTTTTAAACCCTTACCTGCTGTTTTAGAATCAATACTGGGTATTGGTTCTAAGGTAGAAGAGTAGTAAGGGCTAGGCAATGGGGGTTAAGTGACTTGACCAGGGTCACAGAGCTAGGAAGTGTCTGAGTTCAGATTTGAACCCAGGACCTCCAGTCTCTGGGTCTGACTTTCAATTCCCAGAGCCACCCAGCTGCCTCCATATCAATGATGACCTATTGATCAGTTTTTAGGTTTGTTTGTTTTCATCTTTGTTGGTTAGATGATTTTCCTTGGTAGAGAAAAAGAATCAAAATAAGCTCACTTGTTCTTTTTTTTTATCATTGATTATTATTAGTATTTTCTGCCATTTTTTATCTTCTCCCCAATACAGCTCAAAAGGCACTTTCCTTAGTTATTATCACCCTTTTAGTTCCTTCCAAGCTTCAGTACTTCTGACACTTCTTTGAGGCTTCTTTTCTTTCTTTCTTTCTTTCTTTCTTTCTTTCTTTCTTTCTTTCTTTCTTTCTTTCTTTCTTTCTTTCTTTCTTTCTTTCTTTCTTTCTTTCTTTCTTTCTTTCTTTCTTTCTTTCTTTCTTTCTTTCTTTCTTTCTTTCTTTCTTTCTTTCTTTCTTTCTTTCGACTTTCCTTGAATGCCCAACTCAGATCAATTTCCTGTGTATGTTCTTTTAAAACATGCAATTATTGATGAGTCTCTTTTGCAGCTACGTCAATGTCTTCAGCTGCTTTTCCGTTTGCTTCCTCGATAGATTTGTGCAATGGCCTCATCAGGCTTTTGTTCCTGAGAACCTCATTTGTTTCTGGAACTGAATTTTAACTTTAGAGAATGTCATGGAGTCCTACCTACCTCTTCTTTGAACTTTAAACTTTTGTGCCAAGATAGCAAACATGTTCTTACTTCCTCTTATCAGAGGCAGCTCAATTACATTTGCCCTTCAGATGTCTTGGTTACCCTAAGTAGCTAAGGTGTGTCCTTACATTACTGCCTTTGACTCAAGCCTTTGACTATGTTTCCCCCAGCAATGGTTAAGGGATAATGCCTAGCACTTCCAACTCTATTTAACCACTGAAGGCCCATTAGCTTTTACAAATGGATACCAATTTCAAGGATAAAGCAAGAACAGAAGTATCGACATTCCCCTCCAACATTTCAAGGCTGATACACTGATATACTCCCATATACCACCCTGGTTTCTACATGCTGGGAGAGGAGACTCAAACCTTATTTCAGTTCCTACAGAGAGCATCTGTTCCACCAAGTTCATAACAAAGAACAGCATCATTTCTTGTTTCAGCTGAAGTTGGGAGAAGGTCCTGAAATCACTTCTTGTTTCTTGGGCTGTCAGTATTGCACTGACCTCAAATTTAAACTCTGGTATGCAAGTGTGTTCAGTTACCAACCACATCTTCTGTCCCCTGAAACTCAGAGGCTCCAATACTTTCTCTGGTTTCTGTGAGCAAAGGAGCCTCGAACTCCCCCAAGACAACTATGGCCAAGAGATGTTAGAGCCAGAAAGCCTTTGTGGATGCCTCTGTGCCAAGCAAGGAAACTCCTCATTGTCAAGTGAAACCATTTATGGAATGTCCAGGTATGCGCCTCCATGTTCTACCCAAGTCTCTTCCTTTCCACATCACAACTCTCCAGGAAGTTGGAAGCCAATCCTTCAGAGTCTCAAAGTAGGGAGGTGCCACTAGAGATACCCCGTCCATGCTCCAGAATCATATTATGCTCACAAGCCATGTGATGTGGGGATAAGTCACTTATCCTCTGCCTCCCTCCATTTCTTCATGCCTAAAATAGAAACCTTCCAGGGTCATTGTGAATATAAAAGAAGTTACATGTAATGTGCAAACTTTTACAGAACAATATAAATGCTAGTTGTTTGTTATTATTATTATTATTTTTACACAATGATATGTTCTTAAAAGGAGGCTAGACTCAAGTTGTTTAGTAAAACATGAAGAAACTCATAGAAATGAAACTGCTTTACTTTCCCTTCTGTTTTTACTTCAACCTAGAAGATAATCTTCATAGAACTTTGTTTCTAAATAGTCATCTTGAAATAGAAACCATTTGTGTCTAACCTTTATATTAGTTCCTAAAGGAAGTAGAAGTTTTCAGGTTACTAAAAGATAAAAAACAAAAACTAAACTACAACAGACTCATATGAATTACACAAACCAGTCTTGGACCCAAGAACAGATGGTGAAACACTTTTCTTTTCTTCATCATCACAAGGGATGTCAGAAATGAAATGTCGCCCATATCGTTGGATGTGGACACTGTGCTGTGTCCATTGGTTTTGGCTAACTTTTGGTTTGTTACAAAAGAGGGTTCAATCATGTGAGTTGAAGTGGGATGAGTCAGAGATTATAATAGTAAATGACTGTGACTTTCAAAAACCATCAATAGAACTTTAAAAAACAGCAATAACCCAGTCCTAAGGACCAATCATTGAGGGGCATTCCGTAATCTTTTTCAGTGTTTTTGCAGTTCACAATTCTTTCTATTGCTTAGCAGGATGCAAAAACTACAGTTTCAAAAAGCTTCACCTAGTTGTCTCCTGAGTTATCAAGACTACGTCCCCTTTGTTGGTAGAGTTATTTGATCCTTATTCTCTTTGTGAGAAAATAAGAAAGGAAATCACACTAATCACACTAAATAAATCAAGCATACTATTTATAAGATAATCTGCTCAGGAAATTCTGGTTTTATATGCCTAAATTGTGGTAGCTGAGAAGCAAAAATACAATGATTAATGCCCAGATTTTGGTCATGTGAGTGGAGAGAAAGGGAAGGGAATAAGCATTTATATAGTGCTAAGTACTGTGCCAAGTGATTCTTTTTTTTTTTAATCCTTTCCTTCTGTCCTAGAATCCATTCTAAATATTGGTTCAAAGGTAGAAGAATGGTAAAGGCTAAGCAAATGGGGTTAAGTGACTTGTCCAGGGTCACACAGGTAGTGTGTAAGGCCAGATCTGAACTCAGGGAGAAAAGTCTTCCTGATCCCAAGCCTGGCACTATCCACTGTGCCACCTACCTGCCCAACTAGAGTTCCTGTTATGAGTTAAGTACTGTGCTAAATACTATAATAATAATAATAACAATAGCTAACCTACTCGGTTAGCCAGTGCTGCTTAATTTTTCACAGTTCAATTGTTATGATGCTGCTGTACCCAGGAGAAGCAGAGACAGTCTCTCCAAGCTCCATCATGAAACTGATTGGAGATGAACTTTGAACACCATGAAGAATCCCATGAGCACAATGTCAGATAACAACCCAGAGGGGTGTGTGGTATATGGAGCCAATCGCTTACCTAATGTGACCCATGAAAGGAACTGAAGTATTGAAGGGTCTGAGAGGCAAGACTTGGAGGAAATTATGCTACCATCTTCCTTACTCTTGCTGGCTGCCACTATTCAGTCCTGGAAGGTTCTAGTGGGTTCCTCTAGTGTTCTTAAATGATAACAGGAGCAGAGGCAGACGTTGAGTGAGAACTCAGCAAGAAGACCATCTCTCCTTCCTTCATGGCACTGACGCTACAGAGGCAGACCCTCTTGACCATTTTGACTTGCTACAAATCCAGTTCTTAAAAGTATCCCATTTTCTCAGGTGAGAAAGCAATATCCCCACCAAAGGGAAAAGGTAAGGAAAAAGGAATGCCGCCTTAGGAAAGCAGTCCAGTTTAAATTCTGAAACCTGGTGACTAAATGTGGGAAAAAGAAATCTTTTAAATTATGGGGGTGGTGTGAGTTGGGGAGGAAAGCAATGAACTCTTCTGGTTGGAGATGAACTCTGCACATAATGAAAAATTCCATACAGTGTGCAAGATCTTGTGTTAAGTGTTTTGCAAATAAAATATTATTTTATTGGATCCTCATATAACACTGTGAGATAGGTATTAATATTATCTATTTTTACAGATGAGGAAACTAAGGCAAACAGAGGTTAAGTGACTTATTCAGGGTGTGAATTTCAAAACTACTCAACCCTATTCAGACCATTTTTTAGAAGATGGAATTTAGCTATTTCCTGATCAATAACAATAGAGATACTTGGAATAACAGAATCAGGTCTTGGAAACTACAATCTCCACCCTACTCAGGGTAACAAGATCAGGAAGGGCTGCAGCAAAACTCAAGATTTAATTATTTGAGAATTATGGCCTCCAACAGACATGTGCAAAAAGGACAGACCTCTGGGTGGTCCTAGGTCAAGCTAGAGCCACCATTGGCACATGTGAGACACAGGAAGTGAGGTAGAGGACAGCCCAGGATTTCTTGTGACTTCCTGTGAGGAGGGAGAGAGGTGGTTGTAGCCTGGTGCTTGGAGTTAGAGGAGCCCACAGACTGTTTTCTCCATTTTGGTCACATGTGTGATAGGGACTGATCTCTTTCTTTGCCTTGGCTATCCAGGGGCCTTGGGCCCATTTTGGTTCAGCCTAAGCAGAGTGGGTTTTTAAGCCCTATTTCCTTCTCTCCCCTTTCCCCCCCCTCTCTCTCCCTCTAATACTTCCTTCCTCCTGTTTGTAATTAAAACACCATAAAAAGGTTGGCAGCTGACTTGAGTTTTCATTTAGGAATTACATAGCTGAATTCCTTGGTGACCTTAAATTAATATATATCAGTCTTTTAAAGTGATTTTGCTATCACAGGGTCACACAGCAAGTAAGTGTCCATTGCTGGATTTGAACTCAAATCTTCCTGACTGGAGGCACAGCCCTCTCTCCATTTCATGGCCAGCTGCCATTTTACTGTTATATTGGGCAGAGAATGTTTCATTTTTGTTTTATTTTTGTATGCCTAGAAACCAATATGGGACCTACCCCATAAGTATTTAACAAATGTTTTTTTGTATATATTGAATATGTTCTAAAAATGATTAGAGAAGCAGCTTGGCTTAGTGGAGAGAAAGTTTGCCCTTTAGTTTCATTTGATTTGCCTCTGATACATATGGGCACCACAAAAAGAGCCCTGGGCACTCTGTGCTCAGATTCAGCTACCCACGCTGCAGAGGTTTGATAAAGGAAATTCCTCCCTAGGATATTCCTTGAAATAAAACCGTGGTTCCAGTCTCTCTACTTTTAGCAATGCTAGTTATTCTCCTTCATGACTTCATGGATTTGTGATTTTGTTCATTCATGTACTTTCTCCATTACTGGAAATTGCAGCTTGTCTTTTTTCTAAACCCTTACCTTCTGCCTTAGAACTAATACTAGCGGTTCTAATGCAGAAGAGTGATAAGGGCTACACAATGGGGGTGAAGTGACTTGCCCAGGGTCACACAGCTAAGCATAGAGAGTCATAAAGAGTGACTATGGCTGACTAATTTATTATCTCATGGCTCACTCTGATTATTCTCTCTGAATTTAGTTAGGCTAGTCTCTGAATGACATTCTCAGAGATTCTTAACTTGGTGAAATTTGCCTGAGATTTGTGCTAGGTGGCACGGTGCATAGAAAGCTGTACCTGGAGCCAGGAAGATTCATCTTCCTGAGTTCAAAACTAGTTGCAGACACATACTAGTTGTGTGACCCTGGGCAAGTCACTTAAATTTGTTGGTCTCAGTTTCCTTATCTGCAAAAGAAGATGGAGAAGGAAATGGCAAACTATTCCAAAATCTTTATCAAGAAAACTCCAAATGGGGTCACAAAGAGTCAGAAATGACTAACCAACAACAACCAGCCAGAGATTTTTGCTGTGCCTTGGAAACCTCAGGGCCTCACCATGAGAGATCATCAGAGAGGAATGAATTCTTATATACAGCGAGAAGGTAGAGTGAGGGAAGAGGGAAATGTCTTCCTGTATCCTTTAGTGGACATGAGCAAAATTCATCCATCCAATACATTTACATGAAAGTACCACAGAACAATATCTGTCCGTGTAACACTGGACCAGGCAGAGCCGGCCATCCTTTAGCAAAATTATGACATTTGTAAAGTTGGTTTCCAACCTCAACTCCCCAGTCTTCTTGTTTCTGCTGCTCCTTGTCATCTTCTCTTTAAAAGGGTGCAACACAAAAAGGTGACCAGTTGTGTGTTTGCAATCGAATGGAGGGGAAAAGCTTATGAGTAGTGCCAAAAGGTGTGGGTAGGTCCAACTAAAGGCCAGTATATGACCTTATATCCTCAAGTAACCAACTCCCCACAATTCCTGACAAGTCAGCAGGCCAAGCAAGCTCACTGTTTCTTGCCTAAATAAGGGAACTTGGCCACTTCTATTGGTTTTGAATGACTATTTCTCTGAGTCCACAGCTTCATTGTCTATGTCTGAATGGGCTAGAGGTGATGTGACAAGCATGCTACCCACCAGCCTTGGACTTAAGGTCCTTTTGGTGCAGCAAATAATGAGATCTCAAAGCACCAACTGCTTCCCCAATCATGTTTTTCCTGACCTAGTCCTGAGGGTTTTTTTTTAACGTGGCTTTTTAATCATTGGATGGAGATTGTGTCCTATTTTCTTCCCTTACGTTGATGGACTTTGGGGATAGGATTTGCTTATAGGTTGTCTGAAATATTTCTTAATTTAATTTTTGGACCACATTATTGACCCTGTCATAGATTTATTGCTTCGGTTATTGCTAAAGACTGTTATTTCCTGGACAGTTACCCAGAAGAGAGCCTATTCTGAGAATGGAAACAGGTGGCGCAGTAAAAGTTATATATTTAGAGTCAGAGAGCCTGAATTCAAATTCTGCTTCTAATGCTTACCAAGTATTGGACAAATCTCTTGACTTCCTTGGGCCTCAGTTTCCTCATTTGAAAAATGAAGGGTTTGGACAAGGTCCTTTATAGCTCTAAATCTATGCTCCTATGAACTCAACAGGCTGTTTTAGCTTAACTCCTTTGTACATTTATACTGCTCATATACAGGATGTTACAAAAGTCATAGTGCAGTTTTAAGTTAATAGCTTAATAACTATTCATAGTTTAAAATCTAACTTTTTTTCAAAAATTTTTATGGTCATGTAAACACTTCCATACTGGTCATTGTTGTAAGAGCAATTCATACATAACCAAAATTTCAAAATGAAACCAAAGATAGTGATGTGAAAGATGACTCTAACAGTTCTTTCTCTGGAGGTGGACAGCATTCCCCATCAGATCTTTCAGGATTGTCCCAGATCATTGCATTGCTGAGAGAGACCAAATTTTCACAGTTAATCATTGCAGAATATTGCTGTTATTGTGTACAATGTTCTCCCAGTTCTGCTTATTTTGCTCTGCATCAGTTCTCGGAGATCTTTGCAGCTTTTTCTGGAAACATCTAGCTTATCATTTCTTATACACAACAGTATTCCATTGTCAACATGCATCACAATTTGTTCAGCCATCCCCCAATTAATGTATATCCCCTCAATTTCTAATTCTTTGACACCACAAAAAGAGCTGTTATAAATATTTTTGTACAAGAGGTCCTTTTCCCTTTTTTATTATCTCTTTAGGATACAGACCCAGCAGTGGTGAAATCTAAAACTTAAGACACCCCATACATTTACTCTCCATCTACATTGTCATTGCCTATGCCTCATGCCTAGAATTCTCTCCTTCCTTGTCTCAACCTTCTGTCTTCCCTGGCTTCCTTCAAGTCCTCAAGTCCTTCTAGAGGAAACCTTTCCTTGGTTCTCCTTAATGCCAGTTAGTGCCTTTCCTCTGTGATTATCTCCAGTTTATCCTAAGCATCTTGTACATATAGTTGTTTGCATATTGTCTTCCCCATTAGAGTGTGAGTTCTTTGAGGGTAGAGACTGTCTTTTAATAGTTATTCTTTGTAACCCAGGCATTTAGTATAGTGCTTGATACATTGCGCTTAATTCTAGTTGACTTAACTTGACATATATAGCCAAAGAGTAGAAGAATACTGATAGCAATGGACTCAAGCAGGTTCACAGAGAGCCATTATCTATTTATACTGCATAGAATGAAGCTTCCTCGATCCAGCGAGAAGCCTCAAGGTAGGAAGATAGAGGAAGGATAGAAGTTCTGGATGCCGCGAGGAGGGTGGCGGAGTCAAGGTAGAGATATGAGGTGGCAGGAATGAGTCAGAAATCCAGGCCTTATTAATTATCAAGGAGCCACAGCAATAACTCCGATCAGTGGAATACTCAGAAGGCTTATACCCGTCCAGTGATCCAAATTTAATACCACACAGGTTGGAGACATGATAGAGAAAAGAGAGTGCCTGGCCAAAAGCCAGGTCCCAGGTGGGAGAGGTAGATAAGGAAAGGAATCAAAGATGGAGTTTGGCCAGAGGCTTAACGACAAGGTATAGGTGTGGTTTCTCTTAGCCAGGTGAGCACAAAGAAACCTGTTTTCCCGCCTAACCTGGGGGAAGCTGGGGTCAAGGGTCAGAGGCTTTCCTAGCCATGCGCAAGACTGAGCATGCTCTCTGCTAAGCCACTCTGTACATACTGTTTCCCTTGCCCATAGCTATGGGTGGACTGCTACATATAATGTTTATAACATTTATATATGTTGCTTAGAAACTTTCTTGTAGGATTTCTAGGAAGATATGGGCAGGAACCACACAAGATAAAAGGTATTGACAGATACTAGAAAGGGTGACTGCAATCACATGATCAAGGATCTGCTGAAGCCCTGAAATAATTACTAATATTTCATAATATATTAAAATATGTAGATATCAATAATCCAGGAGCTTGAGTCTGATTAAATTCAGATATTTCTATACATATAAAGCTTGATATACATAGAACTATATAACTATAGTTACATTAACTATATATATTTATTGTATGTATATGTATATCTAAAGCACTTTCTTCACTTATCTATGAACTGGATATTAGGTACTTTTTTCAGAGAAAGAAAGAACTGGACATGTATGTATCACTAAGGAGCACCTATCATTCCCATTCTCTCTTCTTTTTCCTCCTAACTCAGTAATGCTCTTTTCTTCCTTCTGCTTAGTTTAAGCTCTAACACCTACATGGAGCTTCTCCCAATCTCCCCAGTTGCCAGGGTTTCTCCACTAAATTGTCTTATATTTTGGATTTTCTTATGTGTTTAGTAAATATATGACTGATAATAATTTACTTTTTTTGTTTCTTTTTTTAAAACTGAACTTAACAAATACCAAAAAAGAACATGTCCACAGAAAAATAGAGAACATCAAGAGCATTAAAGATAAATGTATATTTTTTAAGTTTTATTTTCTGAACTTTAATGACAGTATTTACATTTTTATAAATACAAGTAGAACACAAAAAGAGAATTGTATATAAAATTATGGATCTCTATTTTATACCATCTGCTTTCCTAAATATGTGTATATATAACAAAAATATGTAATATATATAAAAATTTGTATATATTCATATGTGTATATACATATCTATATGCATACCAGATCTATTTATCTATAAAATAGATCTCCCATGTCACTTTCAAATTCTGAACTTCTATTTTCTTCTTTTCACCAAAAAAAGTTTCCTATGTTTTATATGACTGCACATATATAATCTATATTAAAGTGCTTTCCTTCTTCATGAAGGGGAGAAAAGGGAAGGAAAAAACCCCCCATTAAAATGAATTTTAAAAATAGTTTTTACATGTAATTGAGAAAAAACCTCAAAATATATTTTTAAAAAGTTTTAGTGTCCCATTTTTTTTGGTTTCACTATTACTAACCCCTCCTTTTCTTTCCTATAATTCCCTCAAAAAATTAAAATTTAGTGCTTACTATGTGCCAAACACTACATTAAGTGCAGGTCATACAAATACTAGCAAAAGATAGTCCCTGCCCTCAGGGAGCTTATGTCTAAAAAGCATGGTGGATAGAGAGGAAAAAGGAAGATGAAAGGGGCATGGTTTTGAAATTCAGAGTCAAAAACAGAGCAGGGAAGGGAATGAAGGCAGGTTAGCCTGTGTTCCTCCACAAAATGGAATTTATTAATCAAAAGAGTGTTTCTCAGGGTGAGCAAAGTCCATGGTCAACATGATGAGTAGACTCCTGTTGCAAAAATGAGAATCTCTAGAAAGAGAATCACTAGAGGCATGGGTTTGAAGTTCAGAAATGAGGCTCTAGGAGGAATTCACCAGTGGGACAGACCTTATAGTGGGAACTTCCAAGGTAAGTAGGCTATTTCAGAAGAAGGAGGGCCCAGGTGCTGAGGGAAAAACAAAACCCCTTATAACAAATAATCAGTCATTATTTATCATAATAATAAACCAATAATAAAATAGTTAATAAGCTCATCTAAATATTTATAGCAGCTTTTTTGTGTTGTAGTGGCAAAGAATTGGAAACTGAAGGGATCTCTACCAATTGGAGGAGGGCTGAACAAGTTATGGTATATGATTGTGGTGGAATACTATTGTGTTTTAGGAAATGACAAACAAGATGATTACCAAAAAACCAGGACAGACATGTAAAGTGATGCAAAGTAAAGTGAGCAGAATCAGGAGAAGGTCGTACACAGTAAGTAAGAATGATGAAGTATAATAATCAACAGTAAATGGGGGCAGCTGGGTGGCTCAGTGGATTGAGAGTCAGGCCTAGAGATGGGAGGTCCTAGGTTCAAATATGACCTCAGACACTTCCCAGCTGTGTGACCCTGGGCAAGTCACTTGACCCCCATTGCCTAGCCCTTCCCACTCTTCTGCCTTGGAGCCAATACACAGTATTGATTCCAAGACAGAAGGTAAGGGTTTTAAAAAAATAATCAACAGTAAATGATAATTATTAATAGCAATGCAAGGATCCAGGACAATTCCAAGGAACTCATGATTTAAATGGTTATAGAAGGAAGAGCCAGAGTCTGAATGCATATTGAAGCAGGCCATTCTTCAGTTTATTTCCTCCAGAAATTTTTCTCTGATGTGTCATGTGTCTTCTTTTACAAAATAATGAACAGGGAAATATGTGATGTATGCATTAACAAATATCACATTACTTGTCATCTGGGGGAGGTGGATGGGTTGGGTATAGGAAGGGGAGAGAACATGGATCACAAAATTTCAGAAAACAATTGTTAAAAATTATATCGAAATGTTATATGGAAAAATAATTTTTTAAATCTAAAAAAACAAGTTCATAGAGTCTAGATTAAGGACCCCAGGGCTAGAGAATGGTGCCTGATGTAAAATGTCTAAATCTTCTGGACTTAGTCTCTATAAGCATGATAAAGACAAAATATTTCAAAGGCTAACAAAGACATGGTTTAAGGAAGTGACAGAATTACTTACTTTTCACTTAGCTCTAGAGCTAAAGTTCAAAATATTTTAAGACTCAGGGATAGGTTCTCTGGAGGACAAAAATTTAAGTGAGTGTTTTTTTCTACAACTACCAGTAAGATCCAGTGATGATTCTGTGTTATGTGAAAACTGGAAGATCCCAAGTTCTGGCTGAACCCTAGGAAACACTGGCCCTTCCCCCTGGATTCCATCTTCTTAACTGATTTCATGAAAGGAGAGAGGCCCCTCCTCCACACTGTACACACTTAGCTTCCACTAGGAATTTTAAAATAAAAAACCCCTTAACTTCTGTCTTAGAATTAATACTAAGTATTGGTTGTAAGCCAAAAGGGTGGTAAGGGGAAGGCAATTGGTGTTTAATGACTTGCCCAGGATCACACAGCTAGGAAGTGAGGTCAAATTTGAACCTAGGACCTCCTGTCTCCAGGCTTAGCTATTTTCCACTGAGCTACTTGGTTGCCCCTCAGAGATAGGATTCCAAGTTGGTTCGCCTGATCCAGGAAGAGTGTTTTTTTTATTACCTTTTTTTTCTTGTCAGTTTCCTCATCAACTCCCAAGTACAACATTCTCATTCCTACTTTCTTGCCTTTGCTCATGTTGTTCACTATATCATAGAGTATATGGAGGGGAAAAGTGAGAGAAGGAAGACTTGAAAAGTGGGAAGAAGCTGGTTATGAAAGGCTTTAAAAGTCAACCAGAGGATTTTTCATCTGATTCTAGAGGTAATAGCGAGCCAGTGGAATTTCTTTTTATTTTTGAAATTTTTATTTCATTAGTCAATTTAGAACATTATTCCTTGGTTACAAGAATCATATTCTTTCCCTCCTTCCCCTCCACCCACCCCTTCCTGTAGATCACCCACAATTCCACTGGGTTTTACATGTGTCCTTGATTAGAACCTATTTTCATGTTGTTGTTTGCACTAGGATGCTCATTTAGAGTCTACGTCCCCAATCATATCCCCTCAACCCATGTATCAAGCAGTTGTTTTTCTTTGGAATTTCTTCAATAGTGGAGGGAGGGTGATATGGTGAAACCCGTGCTCTGGAAGATCACTTTGATCACTGAAGATAAGAGGAACTAGAGTTGAGAGAGACTTGAGGAAGGGAGGTCCAACCACACAAGGCAATTAAATAGTTCAAGCCAAGCAAAGGATTCCTATCCATATTTAAACAAATGATGATATTTGGCAAATACAGATCCTTCCTAGCTCTAATTTACTGTCTAGCACCTGATGATAAGAGGAGAACCAAGTCTTGCATCTGAGGTCCTTGTGGTACTTGGCAAGAATTATCCCCTCATTTGACAGTAAAGGCAAAGCAGGAATTACAGTCCAGGCAAATAGTCCAGGCCAAGCAAATGATTAC
Source organism: Monodelphis domestica (assembly GCF_027887165.1). Classification (NCBI taxonomy): domain Eukaryota; kingdom Metazoa; phylum Chordata; class Mammalia; order Didelphimorphia; family Didelphidae; genus Monodelphis; species Monodelphis domestica. Next base: position 98,510,204 of record NC_077232.1, read on the forward strand.
CATCCATGTTTAAACAAATGATTTAGGAAAAATAATGTCCATGTCCTTGTTCTTAAAATCAGACTCAATACTTAGGTCAAATTCCAAGTATTTTAAAATGCTTTTCTTATCTCTTCTGGTGTTTAAAAGGCCCTCACCTCTATAATTTTGTCTTTACTTTGCATATATTCAGAATTTACTTTCCCATAGATGACTGACTTCAAAAGCAGCATGTAGTTACCTTAAAGGCAGGGGTTGTTTTCCTTTTGTCATTATATTTATCAACTGGGTCATAGGGATAGGGAGGGACTGAATCTGTGATTTTATATATATATAGGCAACTTCTTGATAAAGGCATTCCCTCTGCCCAGTGGAAGGGTGTATCTCATCTTCATCTTACCATAAAATATAAGTTCCTATTTGAATATAATTTCATTATTTATTTTATAGCATTAGAGACCTGCACAGTCAGTCAACAGTTGATCAACAAATATTTTTAAGGCTTTATGTGCAATGTCAACAAATATTTATTTAGTACCTACTATGTGCAACAAGTAAACAAGCATGTATTAAATACCTATTATGTGCCAGGCACTAGGCTAAGCCCTGGGGATACAAAAAATACACTCCATAGATATTTAATAAATGCTAGTTTCCCAGCTGTGTGATCCCAGGCAAGTGACTTGACCTCCATTGCCTAGACCTTACCTCTCTTCTGCTTTGGAACTAATACAGAGTATTGATTCTAAGATGGAAGGGAAGAGTTTTTTTTTTAAAATAAATGCTAGTTGAGTGATAATATAGTGGTCCGGATATTCTTAATTTTTAAAATTTCTTTTTTTTTCTTCAATTTTTGTCTGGCTATTTTTATAACCGTGTCAGGGAATTAAATTGCCTGTGATGAGGCTGGAGTAGGACATAATGCTTCTCACCATTTCCACACCTTCTTCCCATCCCACTTCAGCTCTGATTCAGGCTCTGTGACTAGCTTATGTGACCATGGTCAAGTCACTTGATATCTCTGGATCTTAGCTTCCTCAAATGTAAAATGTGTGGTTGGATTATTGATCTCCAAGGTCTGTTCCTTGTGACTTTAAATCTGTGACTCAAAAGCTCTAGAATAGCTTCCCATGTTCTCTCCCCAGTTAGATCACAGGGGAAATAGTTCTTTTGTTTCTCCTCTTCTTCCCAGAACCTTTTCCTCTTCCTTCAAATGACTTTGGTTGAGCCAGCATCAGCCTAAACAGACAGCAACCAAGATTTTCTTCATCACAAGTAGATACTTAACCTACTTCTTGCTTTAAAATAACCACTTTGAAAGTCTTCCTCCATTGTCTAATCACAGTGAGAGTAAATCCTGGATTCTCTAGAGTTCTGGAGTCTTAGTGTTGGTAGGATTTGCCAAGATGGAATGGCTAATAGTTAATTGGAATATATCTGTCATACGACAATTTAGTCAAACTTTGTTGGAAAAGCTCATATCTAGAATGACAGGGTGGGTGGTGCAAAAGCAATTCTTTTATTTTTAAACACTTACTTTCTGTCTTACAATCTATACTAAATATTGGTTCCAAGGCAGAAGAGCAGTAAGGGCTCTGGGGGTCAAGTGACTTGCCCAGGGTCACACAGCTGGGAAGTGTCTGAGGCCAGATTTGAACCTAGGACCTCCCGTCTCTAGGCCTGGCTCTCAAGCTGCCCCCCAGACTGTATTTTTTGAGAATACCTGACAACTAGTGGTGATGAGGAAGCCTATAGAAAAGGAGATGCTACATAGGAAAAATGCAAGAGTTTAGGACTGTCAACAGGAACCGAAGAAGAAAGAGAGAAGCAGGCTCAATTGAATAGGAAATGAGACCAGCAGGTGGGTCTCCTGAATTCCAATCTCAGTTCTCTAATTCTTGCTTTGCCTCCACTGTTAAATGAGGGGGATAATCCTTGCCAGGTACCCCAAGGTCCTCAGACATGACTTTATGACCTTAGCTCTCCTCTTGCTCCTAAAAATCTCATCAGGGCTAGTACTGTGCTAGACAGTGAATTAGAACTAGGCAATCCAAACTCTAAGTGGCTCTGGCCATTCACTGTTGACTTTTCTTGAGAGTCAGTGGTGTTTTAAGAGGAAAAAAAGGAGGAGGAAGTTCATTCAATTTGTTTGTGACTGTGGGAACTCTTGGCTCCTGTTTGCTTAGACGAGGGCCCTTGGCCAGTCAGCCAGATCCTTTAAAGGAAGGAGGGGAGGGACTGGAAAGAAGGGAAGAGAAACATAGAGGAGATAAGGAGGAGGTGCAATTTTACACTGGTCAGATTGCTTAATCTCCCTTCCCCCCTTTCCTCCCAGAGCCTTGGGGACAACCAAGGTTTCCTCTGCTTCACTCACCTTTCATTTCCTCACCATGGTCAGGGAAGACAGCTCACCCTGGAGTCAGAAATGCAGGTGCTTCATGCTGGGACTCGTAGTCATCCTAATGCTTGGGATTGTCGTGATCTTCGTGACTGTGATCTTTGCCCGCAGGAGGGACCCACCAGCCGAGTTGCCACAATGGAAGGGAGGAGGAACGACCCACAACTTGAAAGAAATCATATTGGGGAGATGCTTCACTTATATCAGGATGGTGAACCCAGGGCTGAGGTAAGAGGGGACACCCTGCCTTTAGCCATCTGGCAGACAGCTCTGGCACAAGAATACTGCAAACTTCTTGAAACAATCAGCCTACTGTTTGGGAACAGCCAGAGAGGAGGCAGGGAGACACTTAAAATTCTGTGCTGGACATTATAAATTCTTGTCACTTGGCCGGAGGGTGGAGTGAGGGGTACCACTGAGATAAAGCATGCCTGAGTAGGTGCTGAGGCTGTTCCAGATCCTCACTCATGGAAACCGCCACTCATCCAATCATAAACACATGCTAGAAGACTGTCCTAGTTCAGAACCTAGGTTTGCTACTTAGTGTTGACGCCACAATGTGGGGCACCTTCACCTCTAAGCCTCAGTTTCCTCATCTGTAAAATGTGAATGTTGGCTGAGATTATTTTTAAGGTCTTTTCTAACTTGTGTTTTTGTGATTCTGACTTGTGAGTTCTGAGTCCACTGACTTGGACTTCACATGGCAGTAACTGGAGATTGAGGATAACTGCTCATTCGGAATTGTTGGCTAACGATTGTGTTTGTTGTGTTCGTGTGGAGGGTGCAGTGGAGTTCAAAATGACATACACATACTTAAACTTGGTCTCATTGTTTGTTGTTGTTCAGTCCTTCAGTCCTGACTGATGCTTCCTGACCCTGTGGACCATGGCACACTAATGCCATTCATGGGATTTTCTTGGTAAATAAACTAGAGTGATTTGCCATTTCCTTCTCCAATGGATCAAGGCTGTCATGAGTGAAATATAACAAAAGGGCAAACTGAGGTAATTCTCAGAGCAAGACATTTGCTAATAGGGGCATACAGCCTGATAATAAAGGATGAATCAAATAGACCTGTCTCTGGCCAGAAGACCCTGAGGGTGCAACACATTTTTATAGGCATAGAACAAAGAAAATGTGATCCACATCACATAGATCATTATTGGTTGCATCACAAGAAGTGGGCAAAGCCCATGCCATGAAGACTAGCTTTCTCTGTCTCTAAAAAGACAAAATTTGTAATTTAATAAACGTAAAATTTGTCAACTTTTTTATGGGTCCTAGCTATATTCTGAGGTCCCTGACTTACTGGCCAGCTGTGGCATCAGATAAAGCCACTCTGTTAAAGATGGGATGAGGTCAGGTTGTTTTGGCTTCTTGGGGATACCACACAAACTTGTAGGAAATGCTGAGATAATGTTTTATGAGAGTGCTGACAACAGAGTTTTTCTTTAACAAGCTGAAGTGTTTAGGGAGAGAAACTGAACTTTAGCTCGCATGAGATTTTCCACTCAAACCCCAGAGAAGATGCCTCAGGTTTCATGGAATATTGTTATAGAATAAAATCAAATATAAAATTGCTGTTGTTTTTGAGACTTTCATTGTGTCTGACTCTTTGTGACTTGGTGGGCCATACTGTCTATAAGGTTTTCTTGGCAAAGATCCTGGAGTGATTTTCCATTTATTTTGCCAGTACATAAGGGCAGACGTTAAGTGATTTGTCCAAGGTCATACATTTATTAAGTGTCTGAAGTTGGATTTGAACCTAGATCTTCCTGACTCCAGGTCCATCATTCTATCCTCCAAAAAATATTTTTTCCCCTTTGTGACCCCATTTGGTGTTTTCTTGGCAAAGATGCTAGAGTAGTTTGCCATTTCCTTCTCCAGTTCATTTTACAGATGAGGAAACTGAGGTCAACTGAGTTAAGTGACTTGCCCACTGTCACATAGCTAGTAAATGTTTGAGGCTGGATTTGAATATATAGGTCTCCTTGGCTCCAGGCCTGGTCCCCTATCCAATATGCCACCTAGCTGTCCATATTTGATACAATTAAAATTAATCAAAATGCTAAAGGCAGTGAAGGTGTTGTAAGAGATGAGCTTATATTACCAAAATGCTCCCCAGATTCCTGCAATCAAGGAAAACCTTCTGTAGAAGGTATTTATGCATCTCTGTCCATTAGGAAGTGGAGGGAGGCTTAGAGCAATGCCTTCCATTCTAAACAAATATCAGCAATTGTGTTCTAAAGCAAGATCTTCTTTATCTGGTATGCTATAAGTGCAGTGGAGAGAAGACTAGATTTGAAGGCAGGAAGATCTCAATTCAAATCCTACCTGCCTCAGGCATTCTTTGATCATCTGAACCAGAGAAAATCACTCCATCTCTCTGTGGTCCTGACATTGCTCTATTCCAAAGTCTCTTCCAGGTCTGACTTTGAACCCTGACCCACTTTATCCCAAGATATATCACCATGTCCCCACCTCCACCATCTTTTCCAACTTCCCATTATGTGTCATCTCCCTGAATTAGGATGTAAGCTCCTATAGGGCAGGGACTGTTTTATTTGCTTGTATTTGTTTCCCCTGACTTTATCAGAGTTGCTAGCATAGAGTCAAGTGAATAATAGATGCTTTAAAAAAATCTACTGTATAATCCTATGATAATAGTACTATGTACCACCAGGAAAATTGCCAGCATGAGTTAGTTCATTGTTTTAGGGTTCTTGGGAAATGCCTCATTATATTTCATCCTGGATCCTGATCCACAGAGATGAATTTGACAGAGATAAATAAATATGAAGGCACAATGGAAGCTATATCCATATGGTCCAAAGAGGAGCCCTTTTTCTGTTTTGATGGTGGAGCATTTATTTCATCATGAGATTTTTAAGAGTTATGATAAACCTTAGATATCTAATAATTTAACATTCTCATTTTACAGATGAGGAAACTGAGCCCTAGAAGGGTTACATAGCTTATTTGTTTGAAGTCACATTTTGGGTGAACACCAAAGCTTGGCATCCTGATTCTAGAGCCAGTCTTTGTACATCCACATAGTGCTATCTCCCAAATCCATGGTGAATTTAGAGGGTTTGGAAATAATATGGCAAAGGCTAGAGGGTGTTGGATATAGAGTAATAGGGTCTGGGATTGAATCTTGACTTTGCTGCTTGACTCTTGGGTAATTGGTCAAATCACTTATGATTCAAAAGAACTACTGGTGAATACGGCGATATACCCCCTATATACTGCTATATACTGCTATATACCCCCAATCCCCTTTTATTAAACCTTTACCTTATGTTCTAGAATTGATATTAAGTATTGGTTCCAAAGGAGAGGAGCTGTAAGGATTAGGTAATGGGGCTTAAGTGACTTATCTAGAGTCACACAACTAGGAAGTGTCTGAGACTCCATTTGAATCTAGAACCTCCAGTCTCCAGGGCTGACTGTCTATCCACTCTGCTTCCTAACTGCCCCTTACACATCTTCTAATAGAGAGCAGAGGGAGATGCTTTTTTTAGGGAATGAACAATGTGGAAATAAATGTGTTTTGTTTGACCATGCATATTATAAGGGTTTTGCTATAACATTTTTCTTTTTAAATTTGAGGATCGGATGGTAGAAAGAGAAAATAAATGTCATCTGAAAAATAAAATAAATTGTAATTTAAGGAAATAAAAGGCTAAGTTTGGACAAGATGACCTCTAGGGTCCTTTCCTCTCTGACACCCCTCAGCTTTATATCTATGTGCCTATCCATCTTTTTCCTGGATGGTCTGTATGCCTAGAATTTCTCCTTCCTCACTTCTGCCTCTTGGAACTTCTGGCTTCCTGTAAGACTCAGCTTTCATGCCACATTCTGCAAGAGATCTTTCCTAGTCCCTCTAACTTTTAGCTCCTTCCTCTCTGTCTAGTTTATATGTATCTTTACTGTACCTATTTATAAGTGTTGTCTCTCCCATTAGAATTGTCAGCTTCTTGGGGGGTAGGCACTACTTTTACTTTATTTTTGCATTCTTAGGGTTTAGTACATTGCCTGGCACATAGTAAATGCATAATACATGCTTTGTGATTGATGATTAATAGAAAATTCCTGATCTAAGTAGAATAACCTTAATGCCTTTATGGCACCGTTCCTCTAGATAGCACAGAATCCTTTCCACCTGGATAACCACTCCCCACTAGGTAAAGTCACAAAAAAATCTTTGGTAATATAATTTTAAAAGTAATCTTAGTTGGAAAAGCTGCACTGGTAGTCCCTGATTTCAGTCTAATATCTATCTCCTCTGCTTTTTCAGTCCTTACCCTGAGGTGTTGACTCCCAGTCTGCTCCACCATCCATACACATCTCTCTCAGGTGCAACTTAATCCAGGAATGGTCAGTTATAGGTAGTATATAGTTGCTGACTTCCTGCTGAAAGATACTTTTGGAGGAAGTGATAATAAGACCTCTTGGGCGAGTCGATCAATCAACAAGAATTTATTAGAGCAGAACCAGAACAGTTTGTACAAGGACACAAGCATTGTAAAGAACAACAACCTTGAAAGACTTCAGAACTCTGATCAAAGCAATGACCAGCCATATTTCCAGGGGCTCTATGCTACACATCACACGAAAGAGAATTGATGGACTCAAGGTACAGAGATACATGTTTTTGGAGGTGGTTATTGTTTGGATTCATTATGCATGACTATGATTATTTGTTACAAGGCTTTATTTTTTCTGTGAGTCTTTATGGGAGGAGAGTCTTTCACAGGAAAGATGGGGTTAATAATAGTGATACAAAAAATGAAGAGTTATTGAAATGCTTAAAAATACACAAATGAGAACAGAAAGAAATACAGAAAGAAACTCAAGTAAGCAAGATATTTTCACAAGTAATGTGTGGAATTTACATTATAACTTTTTAAAAGCAAAAACTATAAAATAGATTCACAATTTCATATACAATCAGGAGTATGCTGGTAAATGTGTAACAACTTGAAAACACTGAGAAGATGTACATATATGTCACACTTTAAGTTAAATCTTTATTATTAACATTTTCTCCATCACTTTTTAAAGTCTAGACAATCAACAGTAAATCATGCCCTGATTTGTATATTCATTCTGATTTTGGCATTGTGAATGCTCATCCTGAAAATGGGTTCAGCATTCTTCCTTCAATCCTCTTTTTGGATTGACTGGACAGAAACCAAGGGAAACATGGAAATATGGAATTATGGAATATGGAAAACAATATGGGATATGAGGGAGGCATAGGAACTAGTGAAGAAAAGGAATAGTTTATTTTTTTCAAGTCAGAGAGGAGAAAAGATGTTCTCAAGCTTTCACATAGTCTAGGGTCTAAAGCTTAAACAATGAGCTTGCAGTGACACAACTCCTTATAGATATACTGATGATGTGAAACTGAAATGCTAAGACAGACCCAAGTACTTTCAATTCAAAGCCACCACAGTCACTCTCTTTATTTTGTCTGACCACATTGATCTAGAAGTATCCCTTCAGTCTCTGATGTATATACAGTCTTCTGTGCATATAAAAATGCTCTTTATTGGTGCTAAAGTTCAAAATAAAAAATTAAATTTTAACTTCTCCCATCCCCCCTCCCAGCATCTATTAAATGCCTTCCTTGGACCAGTCATTGCTCTTGGTCCTAGGGATACAAAGACAAAACAGGAGTTTTCATTTTATGACAACATATACAAAAATAAATATATGCAATTTTTTTTGTAGTTTAGTGATGGAAGTCACTAATAGTTGCATCAGCAAAGGCAAAGGCTTCATATAGAAGGTGGTTTTTGAGCTCAGTCTTTAAGGCAGTAAGGGACTCTATTATGGGAGAGAGGAGAGAATGCATTTAGAAAAACTCACATCCGACCAGCAAATACATTTTGTTATAGCAGGTAGTACTCACTAAAATTAGGAGTTCCTTATTGATCATTTTGAAGAGGCCAAGGAAGAAGGGAAAGCCTTCAGCTGGATCTAGGATCCTCAACTGAGACCATTTGATCTCCTTGGAACCCTGGGATTGGAAGGGAGAGATAATTGCCCACCCTAGCAAGGTCAGATTCTTTAATTAGTGTGTGGCATGTGTATACCTATTTCTCCCTAGCCCTACAGTTAAAGAAAGACAGTTTTATGTCAATAACATGCCATTTCCTCTATGGTCCTCTGGGCATATCCTTTAAGCTTTATCTGAAGAAAAAATGCTGGAATTGTGGGAAATTTCTCTCTCTCTTGTGATCGAGAGAAATTGGCACCCCTGCAACTTTATTTGTATTATTTTTGTCTTTTTCCTCTGCCTCATTCTTAAATTTATCTGTTGCTTTGTTGTTATCTTTTTCAGTATTCACTGTATTCTCAACCATTTCTGCCTTCTCTCCAGACTCTTCCTTATTCTGTCCTTTCTCTCTGTGTGCCAGATATTCAGAGCACATTCTATGGACCATTTGATCAAACTTATCATCAAGCACTAGGATTTGAGCAGCTTTCTTAGGAGTAACTAGTCTTAGGACGTTTCTTAGGTCTGAGAGAGTCTGAATTGTTGCCATTATGATAACATAGATTTGTGTGACCACTTGCCACATGATAGTACTGGAGAAAGGTACCATAGTCACAAATGAGGTAGAGTTAGCTATGAAATTCATTGTGCCCCACGTAACTCCTGTTGCCATGTTATAAATATTATAGATCCAATTTAGAGCAATAATAGCTAGCACAGATGTCCAGAACATGATCTGCAACATCATGTTTATTTTCTTCCTTATTCCTTTCCCTAATATAATTTTTTCCATTCACTAGCCTGGGGTGGATTCAGGTTTTCTAGGGGTGCCAAATTGTAGTGGTGAGGGATACTGAGAGAGGGGGACTAAATAGATGTTGACCCCAGGAAGCAGGTTGAGGTAGGGGACTGAATTCAAAGGAGCACCTTCCTTCTTGTTCTCTCTCTGCTGGACAGCCCTAATAGAGTCTGTACCTAACAGATGGTGAGTCACCCCTCCCCAAACCTCCTTCTTTGAATATTTTAAATTCTCCCTCCTACTACAAAGTTTGAAGACAATTTCTTATAGTTGAAGGTCTAATTTATTTTCTTTTAGGAAAAAGGAATAAGGAAATAAAAGGAGAGTGGGAGATGAATTTCCCTAGCTAGAACCCCTATCTCTGGTTGAAAGCATCAATTCAAAGTCTCTTCAAAGAAAATAAGGTTGACTTCCCCTGAGGGAAAAACAGTTATATATATATATATATATATATATGTATATATATATCAGCTGGGATCTTCACTGGGTAAGACTCTTTTCAGTTCAGCCAGGTAAAGGAGGGTAAAAGTCAAGCACTTCTTCAGCCTTCCTCCTTCAGAGGAGTTGGCCAGAAAGAAGTCAAGTGGTTAAGTGACCAGACCAGACCACAGTTCTGGCTAACTGCTCCTCCTTTTGAACCTTCTATGGAATTCTCCCTTCCCCTGCTGGGTCTGGAGAATTCCATCCATTCTTCCTCATCTTCTTTGCATCTTATCTCTTTTCATCTGTCTTTGCCCATTCCTTTAGATCACTTTCTCTCTCTCTCTTTTTCTATCTCTCTTTTCTCTCTCCTTCTCCCTCCCTTTCTCTCTCATTTTTATTTATTTTCATTAAATATTTCCCAATTACATGTAAAAATTTTTAGTGTGAATTTTCTACCTCCCTCCTTCCCTTTCATCACTTCTTGAGAAGGTTCACCTTCAATATCAATTCACAATTCAATATTGGAATATGATATTAATTATATACATATATATATATATAAAGTCATACAAAACATATTTCCATATTAAATTACCTTCTCTTAAAACTCAACCAATAGCCACCTAGGACTTTGCATGCCTTCCTCTTCTCCTCTTTTCTGACCAACAGGGAAGTGGTTCCAGTCTGCAAGATTTCATCTAAGTTGTCAACTGTATCCCTGAGTCAGTAAAGGCACAAAACTGCCTTTCTTCTCTTGACCTTTCTACTACTCCCCACCAGTTTTTCCTTGGCTGGTTCTACAGCATATCTTGAACATGTCTACCTCCAACCCTCTTGATTGAGAAATGAAACAGTCATCAATTTTCAGTAAAAGAGGGAGTTGTAGGAAAAGTAGAAATAGTGAAGAAGCTTAATCTGATAAAGAGATTTCTAGATCCCAACATGATTGTAATTCTACATCCTATGTTGCTCAGTTGTTTTTCAATTGTATCTGACTCTCCCATGAACCCTTTTGGGGTTTTCTTGACAAAGATACTAGAGTAGTTTGCTTGATAAAGTAGTTTCTTGATAGAGATAGAGTAGTTTACCATTTCCTTCTCCAGTTCATTTTATAGATAAGGAAATTTAGGTAAGCAGGATGAAATAATTTGCCTATGGCTCCACAATGGTGTCTGAGGGTCAGATTTGAACTTTCCAACTCCAGATACCAGCACTCTAACCACTGTGCAACCTAGTTGCCCTCCTTCCTATACTTTAAGCCAAGTCATTGAAACTCCTAGTAATTGTATATGGTGGGGAGATGGTGATCTTGAGAATCAATTAAATGATAATGGAATGAGGTAAAGGTTGGTGAAGGGATCATCCAAGATGAATCCTTGGGAAATTTCTGGAGGAGGACTAACTGTTCAGCTGGAAAAGCATGTGATGTTATTGAGAGTGACAGCTGAAATGCTATTTCCTTTGCTGCCTCCAGCTTACCACATACCTTAATCAGGCCAACTTCATCTGTGACCCATGTACTAATTGCACTAGTCTTCCATTGTAGAGATGATAGCTTCCATCTAACTTTTGTCACTTGAATTTTTTCACTAGAGTTTTTTTCCTTCCTGCTTCCTGCTGAATGACCTTTTTGTCAAAGGTCCAATGTGTCACAAAAACCTGGAATGAACATTAAAGGTCATAGTTCGGACCATAAGATTACTTACTGCTTGCTTGCTGGAGACACCCCAAGGGTGATCATTTCTGTGGATTAAAAAAGATTTGAGCATTTCTTTGGTGACTAAGATAATACCTGTTTTTCATCACAAACCTTGTCACTAGTTCTTTCTTTGCAGGTGGATAGCATTTTTCATCATGAGTCCTTCAAAATCATCTTAGGTCATTATATTGCTGAAAATAGCTAAGTCATTCACAGCTGATCACCCTTACAATTTTGCTGTTAACTATGTACAATGTCCTTTTGGTTCTGCTCATTTCACTTTGCATCAGTTCATTTAAGTCTTCTCAGGTTTTTCTGAAAGCTACCAACTTTTCATTTATTATAACATAATAATACTTGATCAAAATCATATTCCACAACTTGTTCAGTCATACCCCACTTAATGGGCCTCTCCTCAATTTCCAGTTCTTTGTTCCCACAAAAAAGAGCTGCTATAAATGTTTTGTATCTGTCTCCCTTTCATTTTTCTTTGATCTCTTTGGGATTCAGACCTAGTAGTGATATTTCTGGATCAAAGGGTTAAAATAGTTTTATAGCCTTTGGGGATTTCTAGAATGGTTGGATCAATTTGCAACTTCAACAACAGCTCATCAGTGCACCAATTTTCCCATATCCCCTCTAACATTTATCATTTTCTCATTTTTTTTATCTCTTTGAGATATAAATCCAGTAAAGATACTTCTGGATCAAAGGGCATGCATTCTTTTAAAGCACTTTAGGCATGATTCCAAATTGCTCGCCAGAATGGTTGGATCAATTCACAACTCTATCAGCAATGCATTAGTGTTCCAACTTTGCCACATCCAATCCAACATTTATTATTTCCCTTTCCTGTCAAATTGGCCACTCAGCTAGATGTAAGGAGATATATCAGAATTAATTTGATTTGCATTTCTCTAATCAGGAGGGATTTAAAACATTTTTTCATATGATTATTGATAGCTTTTATTTCTTTATCTGAAAACTGCTGATTCATATCTCTTGACCATTTGTCAATTGGGGAATGACTTGATTTCTTATAAATTTGACTTAGTTCTTTATATGTTTGAGAAATTAGACCTTTATCAGAGAAATTTGCTATAACCCCCCCCCTCAGTTTGTTGCTTCCCTTCTAATCTTTGTTGCATTGGTTTTGTTTGTACAAACCCTTTTTAATTTTATATAATCAAAATTATTCACTTTACAGCTTGTAATGTTTTCTGTCTCTTGTTTGGCCTTAAATTCTTCCCTTTTCCAGATATACTGACAGATATACTATTCTATGTTCACATAATTTACTTATAATGCCATTCTTTATGTTTAAGTCATATACTTGAAGTTCTCTTAGCATGTGAGATATTGATCTAAACCTAATTTTTCCCATATTCTTTATTTATTTATTTAATTTTTAAACATTATTTTATTTGGTCGTTTTCATACATTATTCACTGGAAACAAAGATCATTTTCTTTTCCTCCCCCCCCCCCCACCACCTTTCCCTCTCCTATAGCCGACGCATGATTCCACTGGTTATCACATGTGTTCTTGACTTGAACCCATTTCCCTGTTGTTGGAATTTGCATTATAGTGTTCATTTAGAGTCTCTCCTCAGTCATATTCCTTCAACCCCTGTAGTCAAGCAGTTGCTTTTCATCGGTGTTTTTACTCCCACAGTTTATCCTCTGCTTGTGGGTAGTATTTTTTAGATCCCTGCAGATGTTCAGGGACATTGCATTGATACTAATGGAGATACTAATGGAGAAGTCCAACACCTTCAATTGTACCACAATATATCAGTCTCTGTGTACAGTGTTTTTTTGGTCCTGCTCCTCTCACTCTGCATCACTTCCTGGAGGTTGTTCCAGTCTCCATGGAATTCCTCTACTTTATTATTCCTTTTAGCACAATAGTATTCCATCACCAACATATACCACAATTTGTTCAGCCATTCTCCAATTGAAGGGCATCCCCTCATTTTCCAATTTTTGGCCACCACAAAGAGTGTAGCTATGAATATTTTTGTACAAGTCTTTTTGTCCATTATCTCTTTGGGGTACAGACCCAGCAGTGCTATGGCTGGATCAAAGGGCAGACAGTCTTTTAGCGCCCTTTGGGCATAGTTCCAAATTGCCCTCCAGAATGGTTGTATCAATTCACAACTCCATCAGCAATACATTCATGTCCCAACTTTGCCACATCCCCTCCAGCATTCATTACTTTCCATAGCTGTCATGTTAGCCAATCTGCTAGGTGTGAGGTGATAACTCAGAGTTATTTTGTTCTGCATCTCTCTGATTACAAGAGATTTAGAGCACTTTTTCATGTACTTATTAATAGTTTTGATTTCTTTGGCTGAGAACTGCCTGTTCATGTCCCTTGCCCATTTGTCAATTGGAGAATGGCTTGATTTTTTGTACAATTGATTTAGTTCTTTATAAATTTGAGTAATTAAACCTTTGTCAGAGGTTTTTATGAAGATTGTTTCCCAATTTGTTGCTACCCTTCTGATTTTGGTTACATTGGTTTTGTTTGTACAAAAACTTTTTAATTTGATGTAATCCAGATTATTTATTTTGCATTTTGTAACTCTTTCTAATTCTTGCTTGGTTTTGAAGTATTTCCCTTCCCAAAGGTCTGACATGTATACTATTCTGTGTTCGCCTAATTTTCTTATAGTTTCCTTCTTTATGTTCAAGTCATTCACCCATTTTGAATTTATCTTGGTGTAGGGTGTGAGTTGTTGATCTAAGCCTAATCTTTCCCACACTGTCCTCCAATTTTCCCAGCAGTTTTTATGAAATAGTGGATTTTTGTCCCAAAAGCTGGGATCTTTGGGTTTGTCATATACTGTCTTGCTGAGGTTGCTTGACCCCAGTCTATTCCACTGATCCTCCTTTCTGTCTCTTAGCCAGTACCAAATTGTTTTGATGACCGCTGCTTTGTAATATAGTCTGAGATCTGGGACTGCAAGACCCCCTTCCTTTGTATTTTTTTCATTATTTCCCTGGATATCCTTCCCATATTCTTTTCCAATTTTCACAGCAGTTTTTTTCAAATAATGAGTTCTTATCCCCAAAGCTGGGATCTTTGGGTTTATCAAACACTAGATTGCTGAGGTCATTTCCCTGTAGTCTATTCCATTGATCCACCCTTGTATCTCTTAGCCAGTACCAGATTATTTTGATGACCACTGCTTTATAGTACAGTTTAAGATCTGGTGCTGCTAAGGCACCATCCATTACATTCTTTTTTCATTCGTGCTCTTGATATTCTTGATCTTTTGTTCTTCCATATGAATTTTGTTATTATTTTTTCTTGTTCTATAAAATAGTTTTTGGTAGTTTGATAGGTAAGGCACCAAATAAGCAAATTAATTTAGGTAGGATTATAATTGTTATTATATTAGCTCATCCTACCCATAAGCAATTAATGTTTTTCCAATTGTTTAGATCTAGTTTTATTTGTGTGAAAAATGTTTTGTACTTGTGTTCATATAATTCCTGCGTGGGTCTTGGCAGATAGATTCCCAAATATTTTATGTTGTCTAGTTTCTTGGCAGATAGATTCCCAAATATTTAATATTATCTTGTTTCTCTTTCTATCTCTTGCTCCTGATTTTCATTGGAAAAATATAGAAATGCTGATGATTTCTGTAGGTTTGTTTTGTACCCTCCCACTTTACTAAAGATATTATTACCATTAGCATTTAGTTGATTTTCTAAGTATACCATTATATCATCTACAAAAAGTGATAGCTTAGTTTTCTCATTACTTTCTTTAATTTTTTCAATTTATTTTTCTTCTCTAATTGTTATAGCTAGTTTTCTAGTACAATGTTAAATAATAGTGGTGAAAATGAGCATCCTTTGCTTCACTCCTGATCTAATTGGGAAGGCTTCTAATTTATCACCATTGCAGATAATACCTAATAATAATAATGAAGGTTTAAAATAAATACTGCTTATTATTTTGAAGAAAGGTCCTTCTAATTTCTATACTTTCTAGTGTTTTCAATAGGAATGAGTGCTGCATTTTGTTAAAGGCTTTTTCTGCATTTATTGAGATAATCTTGTGGTTTCTGTTAGTTTGGTTATTGATATGCTCAATTGTGCTGTTAGTTTTCCTAATATTAAACCAGCCTTGCATTCCTGGTATAAATCCCACCTCGTCATAGTGAATAATCTTTGTGATAACTTGCTGTAGTTTCTTTGCTAATACTTTATTTAAGATTTTAGCATCTATGTTCATTAAGGGGATTGGTCTATAATTTTCTTTCTCTGGTTCTGGTCTTCCTGATTTGAGTATCAGTACCATATTTGTGTCATAAAAAGAATTTGATAAGACTTCTTCGATTATTTTGTCAAACAGTTCGTGTAGTAGTGAGATCAGTTGTTCTTTATATGTTTGATAGAATTCACTTGTGAATCCATCTGGCACTGGAGATTTTTTCCTGGGGAGTTCATTGATGGCTTGTTCAATTTCTTTTTCTGAGATGGGATTAAGTATTCTCTTCCCTCTTTTGTTAATCTAGGCAACTTGTGTTTTTGTAAATATTCATCCATTTCACCTAGACTGTCATATTTATTGTCATATAATTGGGCAAAACATCTCCTAATAATTTCCTCTTCATTAGAGGTGAAATTACCCTTTTCATTTTTGATGCTGGTAATTTGATTCTCTTCTTTCTTTTTTTTAAATAAAATTAACCAATACTTTATTTGCTTCTACAGTTATTTTAAATGGGATTTCCCTTTCTATTTCATCTTGTTGGACTTGATTGGTAACACGCAGAAATTCTAATGATTTAAGTGGGTTAATTTTGTACCCTACTATAGTGGAAAATCCTCAGATTTCTCCTTTAGGGACACCCCTTATGCTTAAAGGACTGGCTTTTTTGGGTTATCTGGAACCTTGGATAATAAAATTGGCTCGAGGCTGTAAGGGGTAAGATTTGTCATTTAAAGTAAAATGCTTTTGGGATTTCAACTGAGGCTGTTATGTGAAATACAGTTAAAGATATTTTCCCTGGCCTTTTCCTTTTATGCCAATTTCCCAAAATCATTGGTCAGTCAGTCAATAAGCATTTATTAAACACCTACTATGTTCCAGGTACTATGTTAACCACTGATGATTCAAGGGAGGATAAAAAGAATAAAAACTGTCCTCGCTCTCAAGGAGCTTACATTTTATAAGTAAAATCATAATTCAGATTCTCTTCAACCTTCCTGAAGATCCTTGTTTAAGGTTATACTGCCTGTAGCACCATTTCCAAATCATTCTGGGGTAAGAATTCCAGATAGCTATATAAATACCACACTGGTCTGAGTTTTGGACAGGCTTTTTCACATTTCATTTGTATAAAAACCCAAGTGTGGCCTATGTTCTTTTCAATATGATTGGGTGTCTATAGATATACCTATATACTCAGGCATATATAAGGATATAATAAATGCAATGTTCTTTTGTAGCAACAAATTGGCACTGGATCCAAAAGAATGGATCTTGCTCTCTCCCAGAAAGGGACCTCAGGTCTAGATTGGTCTAGTGGGGTGGGACAGGGATCTAGGGACTCTGACCTCTAAAGAGAGAGATCAGACTCTTTCTTAACTGGTTCTTTGGGTGATATTCTCCCCACCCACCCCTACCTCCATTTTAAAAGCTTAGGTTTGACTCAAGATGAGTTTCTCCACAATAGAGATTAGAAATATATTCAATGTACAATGTATTTCTTCCAACACTAAAGATATGTTTCATACCCAGTGATGAAGCCTTAAAACATAACACAATAATCCATAATTCTTATTATATTCCCTTGGGAGATGTTGATATTTAAATCAAAAGATGGGACATTTTCAAGGGCTATTACAACATCCATTTCCTCTCCATCCTAGCTCTTCATTTTTTAAAAAAACCATATCTTCTGTCATAGAATTAATACTAAGTACTGGCTCTAATGCAAAAGAGAGGAAAGGGCTAGGCAATGGCAATTAAGTGACTTGCCCAGGATCACACATCTAGGAAGTGTCTGAGGCCAGATTTAAGTCCAGGACCTCCTGCCTCTAGACCTGGCTCTCAATCCACTGAGTCACCTACCTTCCCCTTAGCTTTGTATTTTCAGAGTGTTTCTTCAGGATCCAAATCTTCTGAGGAGGCAATTTTAGTCATGAACTCCTCTAACATAGCAATGGTCATCTTTTCCAAAAAGTATAAAGCCAGAAACTGTAGAACATCCTCTTGCTGCCAGTTAGCTCTGAGGAACCCAGGAACAAGATGGCCCCAAGGCTGGAAACATATCTCAGGGTCTCAGTTCTGTCAATAATATTTCAAAAACAACCACCAGCACACAACACTACCCCCCCCCCCCAATCCCACCAAGCAGAAGCAATAGCCAGGGACCAGAGATCCAGCCTTAGGCTGGCTTAGGTAACATATGCTGGATGCCCTTTGTGAGTCTCCCCCAGAGCTGCTAGAAGCAGGATTCACTCTCCTAACCTGCTGTGGGAATTCCCAAAGCATTCTAGGACACAGATTCAAGAGAAAAGAGCCTCAGAGTGGGAATTCTATCTATCTCCTTTTAAAAGCTATTGAGTTGGTGTTCTTGGTTTAGTAGCTAATTGTCTGACACATCAAATCCCTTCTGCTGCCCTCATGAAGATTAAGGGACCATTTTATCTCCCATATATATTATAATAATTATTATATATAACATAGCTTCAGTGCTAAGCACAAGGACTTGGAGAGATCACAGATGCTCAGCTCAGTTTCACATATGTTCCTTGGAATAAATACTATGCCTACTTCATACATATTTCCATTTTAAAGATATAAAAAGAATAACTGACATTCTGAAACGAAGGCAGAAGAATAGTGTGGAGGTGTGGAAATTATGTCATGTGAGGAAACAAAAACATTTAGTAGAAAAGAAAGGGATTATATGATGAGGCATATCTGAAGGACTAGCACATGCAAGATGGATTAAGAATTGTTTTATTTGGCCTCAAAGGAGAGCAACTAATAGCAACCAATGGAGTTATAGAGTGGAAGGTTCTGATTCAGTATAGCAACTTCCTTAGAGCTATCTCCAAGTGGAAATAGTTTCCTTATTTAGTAGTGACTTCCTCATTGCAGGAAAAGTGTAAGCAGAAGCTGGATGACCATAGAGCAAGGGTGCTAGAAAAAAGATTCCTGTGCCAATCCTGGAGTTAGGAGGACTTGGATTCAAATTTGATGTCAGATGCTTCCTAGTTGAGTAACTCTAGGCAAGTCACTTAACGCTGTTTGCTTACCCCTTGCCCTTCTGTTTTAAGAGTTGTCACTAGGGGGACAGCTGGGTGGCTCAGTTAGACCTAGAGATGGGAGGTCCTAGGTTCAAACCTGGCCTCAGAAACTTCCCAGCTGTGTGACCCTGGACAAGTCACTTAATCCCCTTTGCCTAGCCCTTACCTCTCCTCTGCCTTGAAACTAATATATAGTATTGATTCTAAGATAGAAGGTAAAGTTTTTTTAAGAGTTGTTACTAGTACAGAAATAAGAAAAAATAACAAATAAGAAAACAATAGGATTCCTGACTTAGATGGGCATGAATAAATTTTTAAAAGCATCTATTATAGATGGACTATTTACTTAGCACTGTGCTGATAGCTGGGGTTATATACCTCAGGGAACTTACTTTCTAATGAAAGAAACAACATATACAAGAGAGCAATGTCTAGGGGATGGGGTTTTGGTCTGGAAGATCTCAGAGTGGGTTTATACTAATTTATACTAAATTATTTCTTGAATCTCTTCCCACTCTAATATTTTATGATCTGTGGATTTAGAAAGAGGATCTGGGGATAGTGAAGGGAGAGGAAGGAAATTAGGAAATTGTTTTCATTAGCTAAATTGTTACAGGAAGGTTGACCGAAGTGATCAAAGGTGGGAATATAGAATTCACTAGTATACAGGCATAATTTTGCCCTTTCATTTTGATGCTGAATTAATTTTACCATCAAAACTTTTTTTTTCCTACTAGTGGTTGGTTAGAGCACCCTCTTCTGTTTCATTATAATAGTACTTTTTTTTTTTTAGTTTTTTAAAACCCTTCTCTTCCCTCTTAGAATCAATACTGTGTACTGGTTCCAAGGCAGAAGAGTGGGAAGGGCTAGGCAATGGGGGTTAAGTGACTTGCTCAGGGTCACACAGCTACAAATTGCCTGGATTTATATCTAATGAGCCACCTAGCCACCCTTGCTCCTCTGATCTTTTAGGGCACTGTAGTTAGAGTTAGAAACCTAGGTTAGACTTCCTATTCTTTCACCTGCTACACAGGTTGACCTTTAGTTTCTCATAACCTCACAGCAGGCATTGATAATACTTGCACTTTGTTATTGCCGTTCGATTGTTTTTAGTTGTTAGACCCTTTCCCAGTTGGGGTTATCTTGGCAAAGATACTAGAGTGCTTGTCCATTTCCTTCTCCAGCTTATTTTAAAGATGAGGAAACTGAGGCCAAGACGGTTAAGAGATTTGTTTAGGATCACATAGCTAGTAAGGATCTGAAGTGGGATTTGAACTCGTGAAGAACTCTGACTCTCGACCTAGCATTCTATCCACACCACCTACCTTTCCCAATACTTGTCCTACCTACCTCATGAAATGAGCTAATGCATGTAAAACACAAAACATCGTAAAAATGTAAACCATTTATTTGTATTATTTTTTTGAAGTTTCTACTAGGCAAGTTATTTGGTTCCTTCCTGCAGTAATTTTCCCAAATAAAGCCTCATCTCAGAAATGCCTTGAACGTCACAACATAACAGAGTGTACATTCTCCTTCTCCGGAAAAAGATTCCTCCAGAAATAATAAATCCACAGGAATGCGTCTAGTGCTCAGGAATTCTTCTTGCCATGGGCGTCCTGAGGGATAGATTCTTTCTAAAAGAATACCAAAAAAGAAAAAATAAAAATAAAAAAAACAAGCTGATAAAAACAAGATGGCAAAAAAAAAAAGGTCTGAGTGAATAAAACCATGGAAAACTGAATCAAAGAAAATATTAGGATGTTGTATTAACTATTCCAGAAAATGAAAGCAAAGTTTAATAGGCTTTATTAACAGTTTAAAATCACTTTTTAAAGTCTAGAAATCAAAAAAGCAATAAGTCAAACCCTGATTAGTAGCAAGTCAAAGTGTAAATGATCACACTGAAAATTTAACAATAACTTTTCAGAATCTGCTTCCAGCTTATGTTTTGGTTTGTTTTTTTTAAACCCTTACCTTCTGCATTAGAATCAATAATGTGTATTGGTTCCAAAGCAGAAGAGTGGTAAGAGCTAGGCAGTGGGGGTTAAGTGACTTGCCCAGGATCAAAGAACTAGGAAGTGTCTAAAGTTAGATCTGAACCCAGAACCTCTTATTTCTAGGCTTGGCTCTCAATCCACACAGAGTCACTTAACTGCACCCTCCAGCATATATTAAAAAGGAACTTTAGGAACCACTAAGTCTGACTGTTTCATCTTGCAGATGAGAAAACTAAAGTTGAGAGGAGAATAATTTAAGAGTACCATAAATAATGGGGCTAGGATTAGAATTTAGGATTCTTTTGCTGAAGATGATAAAAAATAGATTCATTAATGCACAAAAAGAAAATAAGAGATCTATACATTATAATTGAGAAACAGAGACTCGTAATTATAAGGAAGAACTTCATTTTTCCTAAACTACATTCAACACAACTTGGACTAAGAGTCAGAAGACCAAGGTGGGACGATTTGTCTTGCTCTCATCCGAACAGGCTCTGTTCTTATTTAGAGTTCTTAAATTTTTTTAAAAAAGTGATTTCTCTCTTTGGCTTTGATAAAGTAGGTATAAAATTTATGGAATTCCCCAGAAGCTGCTTCACTAACCTAATTCCCTAGAGGAAATGTTGATTTCTCAGATGAAATTTTCCAGAAAAAAAAATCGAATTAAGAAGTTAGTGGTAATTACAGCTCTCTGGGGGGACATAAAGGGTAGAGCAGAGTTAAAAAAGCAGCATATGAAACTGAGTTAAAATTACAAAGGAGTCTTTGAGGCTTGGATCAAAGCATTTCTGTGTAACTTCTTTCATGTTTTGAGACTTCAAGGTATGGTTTCCTCAAAGATGTGACTGACCTACAGGATTACAACATTCATTACCAAATTTCCATCACAAATGCAGCCTGATTTTTAAAATCTTTCAGTAGGTCTTCTTCTTCCTTCTCAGGGATGTTTCTTTCTTTCTATCCAATACTGAGGTTCACATCCTCAGAAGCTTTTTATTCATGTTTATTTTTTATTTTCCTGGTTTCCTTTCTTAGTTTTCCCCCTCTTTTTATCTCAGATTCCCTTATGAAATATTCTAATCTACACTAAATTTCACAGTCTTTTTGCTTTCCTATAGAATATCTCTTTTTCCACATCCATAATTCTATTTCCTTAAGTATTCTAATCTACCACCAGAATAGAATCCAAAGTAGAATGTGGAATTCATCAGGAATTGTCTAGGAATGTCCCAGAATTCCTGACATGGGTCTCCTGACATTCTTTTTTGTTTTAGATTTTGTTTATAGTTTTTGTTCTTATGCCATTTAAATTTCCCTCTGAACCCCTCTCTCAGAGAACCATCTGGTATAACAAAGAGCTTTTTAAAAAAAGGAAGATAAAATATTTCTGCAAAACTTATCAATACATTGAAAAAAAAATCTGACATTCAATTGACTAGCATCAGTCAATTATGGTACCTACTTTGTGCCAGGAACTAGGCTAACGACTGGGAATAAAAAGTAAGGCAAAGAACAATTCCTGTTCTCAAGGAAGTCAGTCTAATGTGTTATATACATTATATGCAGATGATCCAAACTCCTGGACCTCATACTTTTCCTGATATTCTAGAATGTGATCCTTCTTCCTGGAGCAATTTAGGGGTAGGGTAGGAAGCAAGTTTTAGTCCTTAAATTTCCAAGACAGTCTTAGAGTCCATCCTGAGCAAAAGGCAGAGGCTAATGTAGTCTATACAAAAGTAAGTCTAGTTGTATTGTAGTTAGAATATATTTCAGATGGTCAGGAAGGAGATTTCTATGGCAGTCACTGTGAGATCAGGTGGCATAGATTCACTTTGCTTTCTGATTAGAAGACTCCAGAGCTTCACCAGTGAATCTTAGATTAAAACAACAACAAATTCGGCTGGTATTTAGAGTTAGGTTCCATAATCTGGCTCATGTCCTGTTCATCTCATTCTTTATTTATTCATTCCAGTCAAATAATGATACTGCCACATTGGCATTAGCTGTTCCCCAATCTTGTCTTCTGGTGTCTATTCACAGAGACCTTGGCCAACAAGCACTCCTACTTTGCTCTCTGCTGAAATCCTTTTCTTCTTTCAAGGCTCAGCTCATTTTTACTCACCTGAAAAAAACGGTCTCTTTCTCCTTAAACTTTACTGGAGCATGTGGTCTTACTTGGGTGGATTTCTTTGGTGCTCTTCTCCCATTCTGTCTGGGAATCATAATAATAGCTAGCAGTTACATGGCACCTTGGGGTTTGCAAAGTACTTTATGTCTATTATTTGATCTACACAATAACCTTGAGAGGCAGGTGATATTCTTATTCCTAAGAAACAGGTTAAGGGATTTGCTTGCAGTCACATAACTAGTAAGTGTCTGGCTCAGATTTCAACCTTAGGTCTTCTTATCTCCAAGAGCAGCACTGGTTCCTCTTCATCTAGCTGCCTCCTTTCTCTCATATTTATGTACAAATCCCTGTTACCTCATCCCCATTAAGCTGTAAGCTCCTTGAGGGAAGGAATGGTGTAGAAACATTTAAAAGTTTACTTTTCTCCTTATAGCACTAGGCACAACATATTACATACAGAAGGCGCTTAATTGAATTGAATGAAAAGTAGTCCTAAATTGAAAGTATGTTTTACATAATATTCAGGTAGGGAAAGCTGGAGTCATCTTTGCTTCTTCTCTTCCCATTTTCTTCAGGGTGAAAACCCCCTTTCATCAGTCACCTTTTGGCGGGACAATACCTCTGCCACACTGCAGGTGTGGGTAGCAGCAGTATGGGGTTGCCAAGAAGGGACCAGGACCAGAAGTCTATGTAGCAAGCCCATGCAAGCAAGCAGGGAAGTGAGTTGGGGCTGGAAGAATCAAATAGGTACCTTAGGTCTAGGTAAACAGTATTCCAAGCCAAGAATTCATCTTAGAGCAGCCCTAGTGATCCTGTAGAATCAAGGACTTTCTGTCTTAGATTGGGGGCCATTAGTTCTCTGTTCTCTTTTATATACCCTTTTATGGGGATTTCTCTGCCTCCCACTTCACTAAAACTGTTCTTTCCCAGATTACTATGAGTTCCTTATCACCAAATCCACCAGTCTTCTTTTGGTCCTTTTCTTTCTTGACCATTCAGCAGCATTTGACCCTTTTGACTATTCCCTCCTTGATACATTCTCTTCTCCTGCTTCTGTAATGCTGTACTTGGGTCAAGTTCTTATAGTTTTGATACCTCAAATATCATTTCCTGTCTCATTATCCTTTCCCAGACTTTTAGTTGTGGGAATTCTTGAAACTCCTTTTTTTCCCCCTCTCATCATTCTCTTCCTTGACAATCTCATTCATGGTCTCAGTGATAAAATCTCTTATCATCACTTCTGCCTAGTGCTCCAGTCATATTATAGTTGTCTGCTGTGTATCTTCATCTGAATATCTTAGCACCTCAAGCTCAGATGTTCAAAACAATTGATCATCTTCTATCTTAACTGTCTTTTCTCTCAACTTCCTTATTTCTGTTGAGCCATCTTTAACTCTTCCCTGTTATCTCAGGTATAATCAGTTGCAAATTCTATAGATTTTGCCTTTGGCATTTATGCCCTCTTTCTTAATTAGTCAATCAGCAGGTATTATTAAGAACTTGGCCTATTTCAATTGCTCACCATCCTCTTTCATGCTCTTGTATTTTCTTGCTTACATTATTGCACTAGGTTCTTAATTGGTCTCCCTGCCTCCATTTACCCCTATTCCAATTCATCCTTCATATCTCCACTGACTTGATCTTCTTAATGCACCATGCTTTCCATTTGGTGAATTAAATATTGAAGCCTATTAGGGGTCAAATAATTTTTCTGAAAGTCACAAGTAATCAGTGGAACCAAGTATTTAACCCAGTTTTTTTTTTTTACTTAAAGTCCAATGTTCTTTCCAAAGGCTGTGGAGGTCTTAAAACTGAAGAGACTTTACAAGACCCAAATATTGCATTAATTTTATAAGAGTTTTATTGACATATTGTTTCTCCACTACTTACATTTTCAGTGTACCTCATGTAATAAACATTTTTGAAAGATGAAGAATGTGGGAGAAATTCCACCATATATTAACTAACATATATTAAAAGTCTGACATGTATCCATGGCCCTTAACTTTTATAAAGAAGTAGGGAAAATATGTTTTCATATCACTTTTTTGGGAGGCCAAGTTAGGCCATTATAATTTTGTAGCATTTGAACCTGATTGCCTGTAGTTATTGATCTTATTCTATGTATTTACATTGTTGGAGAGGTTGTATATATGGTTTTAACATATACTTTTATTGATATCATTTGTTTCTATGTGGCTTACTTTTTGCTTTGTATCCTTTTCTTCCCTCTGTATGAAAAGCATCCATTTTAATAATTAATTTTTTATAACTCTTGCCTTCCATCTTAGAATCTAAAGCAGAATAGTGTTAAGGGCTAGGCAATGGGGTTAAGTGACTTGCCCAGGGTCACATATAGCTAGGAAGTGTCTGAATCTATATTTGAACCCAGGACGTCCTGTCTCTGGGCCTGGCTCTCAATCTACTGAACCACCCAGCTGCCCCCTAACAACTAATTTTTTAAAAGAAGGAAAAAACCAAAAAAAAATTTAGCAAAATAATTATTACTTCAAATTATTTGATATTATATGTAATGCTTCAAATCCATGGACCTACACCTCTATAAAAGAGTAGAAAAAATTATCTTCTCACTTGTTTTCTTTGAGGCCAAGCTTTTATTTTATAATTTCACAATACTTATTTTCTATTGTTTATGTGTTGCTTTCTCCATTTGCCTTGTAGTCATTATGGATTCTGTATTCCTAGCTATACTTTTTTTTGCATTAAATTAACATTAAATTAATATCAATCTTCTTATGATTCTTTGTATTCATCTTGTTCATTTTTTTACAACATGGTAATATCCTGTTACATTCATATGCTATAGTTTGTTTAGCTATTTCCAATTCAATACATAGCTACTTTGTTTCCAGTTTTTTGCTATCCAGTTTTTTTTATCAGCAATTCCTTGGAGCATATACCTATCAGTCCTCCACTGATTTAATAATAATATTCAAGCATATAAATAGACATAAGTCTTCATAAAACATTGAATTTATAGATGGGATGTACTCTAGTTCAATCTTCTGTAACTCCTGAAAATATTGTTTTGTTTTGTTTTTTAAAACCGTTACCCTTAGAATCTTATAATTAAAATCAATATTGTGTATTGGTTGTAAGGTAGAATTGTGGTGAGGGCTAGGCAATGGAGATTAAGTGACATGTCCAGGGTCACACAGCTAGGAAGTATCTAGGACCAGATTTGAACCTGTGACCTCCCATCTCTGGACCGGGCTCTCAATCCAATGAGCTAACCACATGCCCCTCATAAAGTATCATTTCTAAATGATGCAGGTAATGAAGGTTATAGTATTACAAGATTTAGAGCTGAAAGAGACCTTAAAGATTATCTAATCCATCCATTCATTTCAAAGATATGGAAATTGAAGCTCACAAAGTTAAGTGGTTTACTCATTGTGTGTTACACGTTCAATAAGTAAAAGATCTATAATTTGAACCCAGATCTTCTATTTCTAAACAACAGTCTCTTCCTGCAACATCATTCAACTTTACTTACTTGGCATTAAATTATGCACTGCCATGTAATTTTCATTTCTCTTGTTCTTGTGTTAATCTTGTTTCACCAATGAAATTATTACCTGCTAATGGGCAGAGATCATCTTTTTCATATCCCCAATGGTATCTAATAGTGTACTGTTAACGATTGGATGAATGGATAGATGAATAAATTAATGGATCAATGCTTAATGAAAATACTGGAGGCAATGAAGAATAAACTAGACTTAGCCAATGAAATTTTCTCTGTCAATTGTGCTCTTTCTCTTGCTCCAGATATCTGAACAGATCAATTTGTCACAGAATTATGGGCAAAAGGTGGATAAAAGTACTAGAAAGCTCTTTATTATTCAATGAACAAAAAGTAAGAGTAGTCATCACTGCTAAGAGAAAGTTATCTCCTCAGAGAGCAACGATGTCCAGATGTAAAAAATTTGGGGGAGCTTTTAAGTTAGGATTGGCTTTATGTAGTCAGACATAATACATATCCACTCACAGTAAAGTACATGTGGAAACTGAGAGACCTTGTTGTATAATTGAGGTCTTCTTGATCATTCCAATATCACATCTTTAATGTTTTTTAAAGATGTTTTTAATAATTAAATATTTCCTAACTACATTATAACATTTTAACATTCATTAAATTATTTTTGATTGCAAATTTTCTCCTTTCCACTGATGCCCAATGCCTTGAGAAGACAAGCAATACAATATTGATTATACATGTGAAGTCATGCAGAACATTTCCATCTTAGCCATGTTGCAAAAGAAAAAAAACACACAAAAAATTAAAAAAACAAAGTACAAAAATTATGCTGCAATCTGCATTCAGGCCTCATCATTTCTTTCTCTAGAGATGGATATCGTTTTTCATCATTGTTCCTTTGGAATTGTCTTGATCAGAGTAACTAAATCTTTCACTTTTAACAATCATTACAATATTGCTGGCAATTGTATACAATGTTTTCCTGGTTCTAATCACTCCACTTTGCATCAGTATATATAAGTCTCCCAAGTTTTTCTGAAACTACCCCACTCATTTTTCTTATGGTACAATAGTATTCTATCACAATTATTTGCCACAACTTGTTCATCCATTCTTCAATTGATGAGCATCCCCTCAATTTCCGACTTTTTTTTGCCACCACAAAAAAACCCTGCTAGAAATATTTTTGCACAAATAGGTCCTTTTCCCTTTTCTTTGATCTCTTTGGGATACAGACATAGCAGAGCTATTGCAGCAGCTTTATAACCCATTGGACATAGTTCCAATCCCCCCAAAATGGTTGTTGAACTAGTTCACAATTTAACCAGTGGTGGATCAGTGTACCTATTTTGCCCAAATCTCCTCCTGTTTGTCATTTTCCTTTTTTGTCACATTGATCAATCTGATAGGTATGAGACGTATTTCAAAGTTGTTTTAATTTTCATTTCTCTAGTCAAGAGTCATACCTTTAATCTCAGTTTTAAGTAACATATTTTCCATACCCCCTTACTCTGTTTTGTTACCACCAAGAACCCCCTCCTGTGAGTAGTAAAACCCGAAACCCCGGCAGGCGGGCAAGGGGAACTCAGATTGCGGGCATGCAGAACTAGTGAGCTATAATCAACAAGTGTGCGAAGGGATCCCCTGAAGTGAGCAAGGGGCACCCACAGGTCTTGGGAGTTAACTAAAAACACCAAAGACCCACACCTGTGAGCAGTAACACCCGAAATGCTGGCAGGCAGGGGAGGGCAGACCCTGGGCTTCCCGGGGAAGACAGTGCAGCTGTGGAGAACAGAGAATTTTCCTGGGGCTAAAGTCTCAGATCAGTAGACTCATACACTGAGAGCCAGCCCACCTCACTCAGATTTCTGACTGGAAAGGGGAGAAAAAACCATAGAGATGGCAAACAGTGCACAGGGGCAACAGCCTCCAAACACCAAGAAAAGCAAGAAGGGGGTGATTTTGAACACATTTTATGGAGCAAAAATACAAAATACGGAGGAATTAGAAGAGGAAACACAAACAAATGCTCCGAAACCTTCCAAAAGAAATGGAAATTCTCCACAAGCTCTTGAAGAATTTAAATTGGAAATTATCAAAAAGATGGAAGCTTTCTGGCAGGAAATAATGCAAAAGGAACTCAGCAATCTGAGGGACCAAAATATGCAAATGCAGAAACGGCTTGAAGCCTCAAAAAACAGGTCGGACCAAACTGAAAAGGAAAACCAGTCTTTAAAGGCCAAAATCAGGCAACTGGAAGACAATGATCTTGCAAAAGAGCAAGAATTAATAAAGCAAAATCAAAAGACTAAGGAATTAGAAGATGACATAAAATATCTCACTGACAAGGTGACAGACCTGGAAAATAGAGGAAGGAGAGACAATCTGAGAATCATTGCCATACCAGAAAAGCCAGAAATAAACAGTAATCTTGACATTTAGATATCATCAAAGAAAACTGCCCAGAGATTCTAGAACAAGGGGACAAAATATGCGTTGAAAGAGTGCACAGAACACCCTCTAAACTAAATCCCCAAAAGACAACTCCCAGGAATGTAATTGCCAAATTCCAAAGCTTCCAAGCAAAAGAAAAAATTTTACAAGAAGCCATAAAAATAATTTATATATATAAAAATACCAATCAGGGAAACCCAGGACCTAGCAACTTCCACTCTGAATGACCATAAGGCCTGGTACATGATATTCAGAAAGGCAAGAGAGCTGGGTCTTCAACCAAGAATCAGCTATCCATCAAAACTGACTATATACTTCCAGGGGAAAGTATGGGCATTCAACAAAATACAAGATTTCCAAGTATTCGTAAAGAAAAGACCAGAGCTGTGGAAAGTTTGACATCTAAACACAAAGAGCAAGAGAAACATAAAAAGGTAAATATGAAGGAAAGGGAAAAGGAGAAAAATGTTATCTTTTTTTTATTCAAACTCTCTTCTATAAGGACTACATTTATATCAAATTATATATATTAATATGTGGGGAAAATGTAATGTGTAACTCTCAAAAATTGTATGCATCATTAGAGTAGTAAGAAGAATCATGCATAGGGAAAGTTTGTGGCATCAAGATGATATGGAGAAAGGGGGGAAAGAAAGAAAAAGGGAGGGGGAAGAATTGTCGATGGTACTAAGATATACTCCAAGAAATAGAAAAAAAAACTAAATAGAATACTCTATTTAGGAAGGGGAGGGGAAGAATTCTCCTATAAGAAGGAGAGGAAGAGAGTTTTTACTTAAACCTTACTCTCAGTGAAATCAACTCTGAGAGGGAAGTGCATCTAGATCCATTGGGATCTTAAATTCTATCTTATCCAACATGGTAAGGGAGAAGGGAAAACCCAGGGGGGGGTAGGGGGGAAGGGAACACAAAAAGGGAGAGAAGGAGGGGGGGGAAGGGAACAAAAGGGGAGTGGCTAGAAAGGGAAGCATATCAAGGGAGGGGACTAGGAGGACAGATTTAAAGTAAATCACTGGTTTAAAAGGTTATAGCTGAAGAAGAAAGGTCAGAATTAGGGGAGGATATCAAAATTCCAGGGAGTCCACAAGTGACAATCATAATTTTGAACGTGAATGGGATGAACTCACCCATAAAACGTAGATGAATAGCAGAATGGATTAGAATCCAAAACCCTACCATATGTTGTCTTCAAGAAACACACATGAGGTGGGTAGATACTCACAAGGTCAGAATTAAAGGATGGAGTAAGATCTTTTGGGCCTCAACTGACAGAAAGAAGGCAGGAATTGCAATCATGATATCTGACAAAGCCAAAGAACAAATAGACCTGATTAAAAGGGATAGGGAAGGTAAATATATGTTGTTAAAAGGGACTATAGACAATGAGGAAATATCACTAAAAACATGTATGCACCAAATGGTATAGCACCCAAATTTCTAATGGAGAAACTAGGAGAATGGAAGGAGGAAATAGACAGTAAAACCATATTAGTGGGAGATCTGAACCAACCACTATCAAATTTAGATAAATCAAATAAAAAAATAAATAAGAAAGAGGTAAAAGAAGTGAATGAAATCTTGAGAAAAATTAGAGTTAATAGACATATGGAGAAAAATAAACAGGGACAAAAAGGAACATACCTTCTTCTCAGCACCACATGGCACATTCACAAAGATTGACCATACACTAGGTCACAGAAACACGGCATACAAATGCAGAAAAGCAGAAATAATAAATGTAGCCTTTTCAGATCATAAGGCAATAAAAATAATGATCAGTAAGGGTACATGGAGAGCCAAATCAAAAATTAATTGGAAATTAAATAATATGATACTCTAAAATCGGTTAGTTAGAGAACAAATCATAGAAACAATTAATAATTTCATTGAGGAAAATGACAATGGTGAGACATCCTTTGAAACCTTTTGGGATGCAGCCAAAGCAGTACTCAGAGGAAAATTCATATCCCTGAGTGCATATATTAACAAATTAGGGAGGGCAGAGATCAATGAATTGGAAATGCAAATAAAAAAACTTGAAAGCAAACAAATTAAAAACCCCCAGAAGAAAACCAAACTAGAGATCCTAAAAACTAAGGGAGAAATTAATAAAATCGAAAGTGATAGAACTATTGAACTAATAAATAAGACTATTAGGAAAACCATCCACATAATTGACCATATCAACAAGCAAACCAACAAAAATCACGTGATTATCTCAATAGATGCAGAAAAAGCCTTTGATAAAATACAACACCCATTCCTATTAAAAACACTAGAAAGCATAGGAATAGAAGGGTCATTTCTAAAAATAATAAACAGTATATATCTAAAACCATCAGCTAACATCATCTGCAATGGGGATAAACTAGATGCATTCCCAATAAGATCAGGAGTGAAACAAGGATTCCCATTATCACCTCTATTGTTTAACATTGTACTAGAAACACTTGCAATAGCAATTAGAGAAGAAAAGGAAATAGAAGTTATTAAAAGTGGCAATGAGGAGACCAAGCTATCACTCTTTGCAGATGATATGATGATCTACTTTAAGAATCCTAGAGAATCAACTAAAAAGCTAGTGGAAATAATAAACAATTTTAGCAAAGTTGCAGGATACAAAATAAACCCGCATAAGTCATCAGCATTTCTATATATTTCCAACACAGCTCAGCAGGAAGAATTAAAAAGAGAAATCCCATTCAAAATCCCCTTAGACAAAATAAAATACTTAGGAATCTGTCTCCCGAGACAAACACAGGAACTATATGAACACAACTACAAAACACTCTCCACAGAACTAAAACTATACCTGAGCAATTGGAAAAACATTAACTGCTCATGGGTAGGACGAGCCAATATAAAAAAAAAAATGACCATCCTACCTAAACTTGTTTATCTATTCAGTGCCATATCCATTGAACTTCCAAAATTTTTTTTACTGATTTAGAAAAAACCATAACAAAGTTCATTTGGAAGAATAAAGGATCAAGCATATCCAGGGAAATAATGAAAAAAAATACAAAGGAAGGTGGCCTTGCAGTCCCAGATCTCAAACTATTTTAAGCAGTGGCCATCAAAACAATTTGGTACTGGCTAAGAGACAGAAAGGAGGATCAATGGAATAGACTTGGGGTAAGTGACCTCAGCAAGACAGCATATGACAAACCCAACAACCCCAGCTTTTGGGACAAAAATCCACTATTTGACAAAAACTGCTGGGAAAACTGGAAGGCAGTGTGGGAGAGATTAGGTTTGGATCAATACCTCACACCCTACACCAAGATAAACTCAGAATGGGTGAATAACTTGAACATAAAGAAGGAAACTATAAGCAAATTAGGTGAAGACAGAATAGTATACATGTCAGATCTTTGGGAAGGGAAAGACTTTAAAACCAAGCAAGACATAGAAAGAGTCACAAAATGTAAAATAAACAATTTTGATTACATCAAATTAAAAAGTTTTTGTATAAACAAAACCAATGTAACCAAAATGAGAAGGGAAGCAACAAATTGGGAAACAATCTTCATAACAAAAACCTCTGACAAAGGTCTAATTACTCAAATTTATAAAGAGCTAAATCAATTGTACAAAAAAATCAAGCCATTCTCCAATTGATAAATGGGCAAGGGACATGAACAGGCAGTTTTCAGCTAAAGAAATCAAAACTATTAATAAGCACATGAAAAGTGCTCTAAATCTCTAATCAGAGAGATGCAGAACAAAATAACTCTGAGTTATCACCTCACACCTAGCAGATTGGCTAACATGACAGCAAAGGAAAGTAATGAATGCTGGAGGGGATGTGGCAAAGTTGGGACATTAATTCATTGCTGGTGGAGTTGTGAATTGATCCAACTATTCTGTAGGGCAATTTGGATCTATGCCCAAAGGGCGATAAAAGACTGTCTGCCCTTTGATCCAGCCATAGCACTCCTGGGATTGTACCCCAAAGAGATAATAAGGAAAAAGACTTGTACAAGAATATTCATAGCTGCACTCTTTGTGGTGGCCAAAAATTGGAAAATGAGGGGATGCCCTTCAATTGGGGAATGGCTGAACAAATTGTGGTACATGTTGGTGATGGAATACTATTGTGCTCAGATGAATAATAAAGTGGAGGAATTCCATGGAGACTGGAACAACCTCTAGGAAGTGATGCAGAGCGAAAGGAGCAGAACCAGGAAAACATTGTACACAGAGACTGAAACACTGTGGTACAATCGAACATAATGGACTTCTCCATTAGTGGCAATGCAATGTCCCTGAACATTCTTCAGGGATCTAGAAGAAAAAACACTAGCCACAAGCAGAGGACAAATTGAGGGAGTAAAAACACTGAAGAAAAGCAACTGCTTTACTACAGGGATTGAGGGGACATGTCTGAGGAGAGACTCTAAATGAACACTAATGCAAATACCAACAACATGGAAATGGGTTCAAATCAAGGACACGTGATACTCAGTGGAATCTGTGATACCCAGTGGAATCTTGTATCAGCTATGGGAGGGATGGCAGGAGGGTGGGAGGAGAAGAAAATTATCTTTGTTTCTAATGAATAATGTGTGAAAATGACCAAATAAAATAATGTTTTAAAAAAAAAGAATTCAGCACTGTGACTAGCCCATACTAGGTAACTGTTTCTTTCCTTCTATTCATCATTCCTATTCTTTCCTCTAAGGCCAAGCAGCATATGTCCAATCCTTTATTTTCACGTGACAGTTCTTCTACTACTTGAAGACAGCAAACCCTGAGTCTTCTTTTGCCTTCTTCCAGCTAAATATTTCCACCTCCTTCAGCTAATCCTCACTGGCACAATGATTCTGAAAGTGAATTTAGAGGTCACTAGTCCAGTCTGGTCTAAGTGACTTACCCAACATCATGTACATAGCATGTGGCAGGGCCAGGATTTAAAACACCATACTGTTTCCTAGTACTCATTTTCAGAGGATATTCTCCATGCTGCTTCTCATGGGAAATTATTTTTTGGTAATATGTTGCTGCCGATTTGTATCTGTATTGCACTTTGGGCATCCATCATTGTAATTCCTCATATAGTGTTCTATGACTGACAGTTATGTAGCAAAACTGGAAGAATATATTGCTGCTAAAATGATGGGGTTTTATTTTAAGAAAAAGCTCAGGATAATTAAGAGGACTGCACAGTTTTCAAAAGGCTCTCCTTGTCCAACCTGTTCTCTCTACCTATTCTGGGCCCAGCTCATCGCCAATTTCAGTGTCTGTTCAAGATAAATGTGCTAGAATGCCGGCATAATCTGTTGTATATCTAACCATAAATCATAGCCTAGAAAAAAGACAGTTTTCATATATTTGTTTTTTTATTATAGATACAAATTATTTTGGATGAATTTTTTCTAATGCTTATAACTGTAATTTCAAAAATTCTACAATATTCAGGCTTGAAGCAACCAGCACAGTAGAACTCTTTTTTTGAAAATCTGTATCACAATACAAGATATCCAAGTGTTACTAGAAAGAAAGTTTCTTGTTGCCTTTGGACATGTAATAAAACTACCTTTGTCAAGACTTTGCATTTATCCCTATTAAATTTCATGCAACATTCTAGTTTGTAGACATGATTTTTTATTCTGATTTTATCATCTGACTATAAGCTCTCTCTCCTAGATTTGTACCATCTATGAATTTAATAATTCTGCTATGTCTTTATCAAAGTCATTGAGAAAAAATTTTTGAATGTCTCATGGCCAGCCACAGAGAGGAATATCCTGAATATTTAACTTTGAACTATTGACAAGAATTGAAGTCAACATTACTAGTATATATAGTGCAGATTCTGTACTTTTCCATTTTTTGAAAATCAGGACATTTACTCTTCTCCAATTGTTTAGAATCTTCTCCCCATTCTCTCAGTCTTCCAAAGGCTACCAATGATAGGTCACTGATCACATCTGCTAGAACTGTGGGTTATATTCATCTGGGTTTGATGACATCAAAGACAGGGTAAATGTTCTCTTATTATTTCCTTACCAATGTTGGGTATCAGCTCAACTCTGTCAGCCATTTTTGTTCTATTTTTTCCAGTCCCAAGATGAGAGAGAAACAGAAACAAAATAAATGGCAAACTGTTGACCTTTCTGTCTGTAGTTACTGTCAACCCTTATACTTTTAAACAGTGGTTCCATACCTTGGATAAGCTACCTGACCTCTCCAAATTTATTGTTGTCAAGTGTTAAATGAGTGAACTGGACTCAATATATCTTTTGGCTAATTTTATATTGCTTTTTAATTCCCCCAAAGAGCCTACATTTTTGCCTCTTATTCTTAGTTTTCCTCATTAGCTTCAGATTATTCTGTGTTTTAACTCTCCTGATTCTATACCTACCAGATGGTGCCACACTTTACATTGGTCTTCCATTATATGCCCTTACTTTAATTTTCTGTATGTATCATTTTAAAAGGTGGTCAGTTAATGAATTCCTAATTCATTCCCTTTGCTTTCTTTAAATAAGTCCTTCTCCTTTTTCCTCTTCATCAGAATGGGTTATCTTAATGTCTTCAAAATCTTGTTCTTGAGATCTTCCTCTCTCTTCTGGGATGATCCCTTCTCCTATAGAATCCTATATTATG
This sequence comes from Monodelphis domestica, assembly GCF_027887165.1. Classification (NCBI taxonomy): domain Eukaryota; kingdom Metazoa; phylum Chordata; class Mammalia; order Didelphimorphia; family Didelphidae; genus Monodelphis; species Monodelphis domestica. The sequence continues at coordinate 98,545,503 of NC_077232.1, forward strand.
AGATCCTACATGTCCTTTCTCTGAATCTTTGGAAGTCTGTTCTCCCAAGCAAATTCTAGATTATTCTTGGCTTTCTTCTTTTCCATTTCAAATCCTTAGAGAAGAAAATTGCCAGGAAAACTCCAAACAAGGTCATGGATAGTCAGGCTCGACTAAAGAATGGAACAAGTCACAAAATGAACTGAACTGTTTACTCTCACCCCCCCCCCCAAGTACTCACATTTTCCATCCTAACATTCTGTTTCTTATTAATGAGAATAATACCTAAAAGAGACAATGTCACTTATTGGCTTCCCTGTCTTTTGAAGATACAACTCTTTAACTGGTTACCCAAAAGACTTGGATTCACTAAATACTGGAGTTGTTTGGAATTTCTGAAGTCACAGAATGCTTCTACCTAAACATGAATCTCTTTCACACTTCCATTTGAACAATTCTAGTGATAGGGAATCGACTGTGGTTCTCTAATTTCTGTCCCCTTACTCATGTAGATAAATTATCCCATAATAACAACTTTCCTCTCCAGGCTACATTCCAGACTCTCTACAATATCTCCAGAAGCTTCTTCATCCTGGAAATCCACTCCAGCCCTGGAATGCCCACTCTTAAGTACTCTCTGTCCCTGGCCTCTCCCTCTGCTTGAATGGCTCCACCTAGAACTGCCATTTAAGGAGGGTATTCAGGATAGTAGTCTTTTCTACAATGCCCCCTTAATGGATGTCTCTTGTCCCAGGTCCTCACCTCACCTCCCTTTTTAATCTTCCTTTTACAATAGGACTTTCGCACAACCAATATTGTCCAAGACCCTTTGTGTGCATTGAAAATCCTGCATAATAGCAAACCCCATCATTTAATTAAGTATTTCATACGCGAACATACCTAGACACTTTAAAGGTCTTCTTAGGCTTGTCAGAGCTACCAGCATCACTACTCTCATACTTCAAGGCCATTATTAGTAACTAAATAGCATTAAATAAAAAAAGAAAAACACTGCTCTGATGTGGACATGACTTGTCATAAGTAAAAACTCTGGACAAAGACTGATTTGGGAGCTAATGTTTGGCTCAAAACACAAAGTGAGAATGAGTGGAATTGGGAAAACTGCTGTGAAAAAATGCTTACCCCATTTGGGAAAATGGCTCAGATTAAGCTTGTAATTAAAATGTTTATTTTATGTATTTTTCTGCCTTAATGTTTTCAATTGCTACTCATGTATACCTGAATTTCCATGAGGGGAATTCAGGAAAAAAACAAATTCCTAACATATGTATTATCTTCCCTTATTAAAATGTAAATTTTTTGAGGACAAGGACTATCTTTTTCTTTCTTCTTGTACTAGTGGTATTCCTGGCACTTAGGATGGTGCCTAAAGCATTTTATAAATACTTGTTAACCTTCCTTCCTCACATATAACTCTGAGGTTGCATGTGAATCGTTTATTTTTTCCCCTTTGAGAACATACTTAAAAAATTTTTTTTTATTATTTTAGCCTGATATTACCTGGATGTATAGTTTAGGAGTTGTTAAGAAATGTAGAAGGAACATGTGATTTGCACAAGTCCCTTTTTTCCCCTTCTTACCCCATAGTCCTTTAATCAGTGTGGTATAAAGGAAAGAATGATGCATGTGGAGTTGAAAGACCTGCATTTAGATTCTGATTTTGCAATTTCTGGACTGTATGACCCTGGACAATTGGTTTTCTTTCTCTGAATGTTACTTTCATCATCATCATCACATAATAGCTAACATTTGTATAGCACTCTTGTGTGCCAGGAACTGTGCTAAGTGTTTTACAGATATCTCATCTGATCCTCATGAGGATCCTTGGAGGTAGGTGCTATTATTACCCTCATTTTATAGTTAAGAAAAAAAGGCATAAACAGATGTTAAGTGACTTATCCAGTGTGACACAGCTAGAATGTGTCTGAGGCCAAATTTGAACTCAGGTCTTCCTGACCCAAGGCCCAATACTCTATCCATTTGCCTTGCAGGCAAAAATATTCACAGCAGCACTTTTTTATAGTAGCAGAAAGGAAAATGCCATCATTTTGCATTTTGGTTATATAAATTGTGTTATCTGGATGTAAAGGAATATATTACTATATCATAAGAAGTGACAAATAATTCAGAGAAAATGGGAAACGAATCAATGCAGTTAGGTGAGAAAAAAACAAGGTAGTGATACATGCAATAATTAGAAAGTATATAGCAAAACCATCCTAAAAAGTATTTGTACTCAGATTAATTTCAATAATTAATTTGTAGTCCTGGAAAACAGATGATAAAACTTATTTCCCTTCTCTTGGTCAAGAAGTAGGGCATTTGGGAAGTAGAATATTGTATTTGCTATCAGAAGCAGTTACTATGCTGGTTATTTTCCCTTAAGCTTTTGTCTTTGTTGCAAAGACAAGTTCAGTGGGTCAGTATATTAGGAAATAATTACTGTAAAAATAAAATGTATTGTTAAAATTAATTGTGGTTGGACCCTGAATATTATTTATATAGGTGGTCGCCAGGGATTTACTTTCTAAATCCCAAAATGATTTACTAAAGTAAATGGAATTTATGGTAGTTTATTTACAATATTTATAATAGAAGGAAGATATTAAGGAATGAGAGAGAGAACTCTGACTTCTTATACCAGTTAGAATTTCTAAGTCCCAGCCAGGGGAAGAGAAAAGCAAGTCCACTAAGTTAGTATTTCACTCACCAATGGTGACAGTCTAAAAAGAAAAGCAGTCTGAGGTCTCCTGCATGAGTTTCTACAGGGGTCCAGTTCCTCTAGTCCAATTCCAAGTCAGTGCCCGAATGTCCGAATGCCAAAATATCTGCCTTCCCTGATCCATCACTCCAAGCCTGGGTGACTGACAGTCCTCTTCAGGCTTTCCCCCCCTCTATTTAAAGACCTTTTTCTCTTGTGTCACCTCCCCTAAATTTTCAAATCTACCAATCACAGCAGACGCTTTTCTCCAGGACTTCCCATTCTTTAGTTCTCACCTTCTTTGGTTAGATTTTTCTACAGGACTGTCCATTCTTTAGTTCTTACCTTCTCTGTTTAGATTATATCTTTTTGGATTACTTAATACCTCTTTTGGTAAGTTCACCTTTTGTAGTTACTTAACACCTTTTTGTGGCTAAAATAGGCAGATCTCCTTAAATACTAACTTATCACCTTTTTGTGGATTACAATTCTAGCTTCACTGTAAGGAAGAGCTAAGTACCTTCATTATTACAATCAGGAGATTGCAATTTTATCTTCACAACAAAAAAAGAGCTAAGCATCTTCATTGTTACAATCAGGAGATAGCTAAATCCAATCTTCACAGCATCAATTAGAAAAGAGAGGAAAAAGGAAGGTGGACTAGAAGATCCTTAAAGTCTCTTATTGCTCCGCATCCAGTGTCCCTAAAATGGCCACTTTTTATGGGGTGGATGTCTTTGAAGGCAAAGGAAGTGTTCTTGGAGTTACTCAATAAAGCACTAGATAGAAAGCTCTGATCCTGTAGTTCCCCATCAGCTTCTCATTAATCCCACGAGGTGGCAGTGCACACCTGAAGTAAAGCATCCTGTAGTCTTCCCCCAAATTTAAGGAAAGGAGAGGGAAGCTTATATTTTCCTGGCAAAGACACCCTGAAGGAAGCTTCGATATCAAATGCCACAAATAAAAAATGCAATAATTACATAGAGTGCTTTGAGCAGGGAGAGAGTTTGGGAACAATAAGAGATGAAGGTGAAATTGCATTATTGACTAGGACTTGGAGCTTGGAAAAGTAATTGTTTCATATGGGGATATGTCAGAGGTAGACCAAAAAGAAAACGCTGAGATATTTTGGCTTACTGATTTGATTTTTGGATCATTTTGAATGAGCATTTTAAATAACGCCTACTGTGTGCTAAGGACTTTCCAAATATCATCTCATTTGATCTCACAACAACTAGAAGTAGGTGCTATTACTAACTCCATTTATAGTTGAGGAAACTGAGATAAACAGATGTTAAGTGGCTTGTCCAGGCCCCACAGCTAAGTAAGTATCTGAGGCTAGATTTAAACTCAGATCTTCCTGATTCCAGACCCAGAGTTCTAACCACTGTGCAACCTACCTGCCAATCTATACTAACATAGATTCTCTTAGGTACTGAAATATGAAGGAAGTTCAGGATAATCTTTCAGGCAACGAGTTCTCCATCACTGGATTTTTCTTTTCTAGAAGAGAGAGAGAGTGTTCACTTGTTCTGGGTTTTGTAGGCAAGAATTTCCAACCTGGGGGTGTGAGGAGCTTGTGAAAGGGGCAAAGGTAATTAATGAATCTTTAAATTTTATTTCTTATGTTCACTAGCAACTCTAGAATTTATTTCCTATTGTATAGAATAAAATGTTATGTAAAAGTTCCCTGAAAACCAAGGATTTGGGGATTTAGAAACAGATGGGATTCATTCTTATAGAAAGAACTGACTAGGTGACTCTAAAGTTCTTTCCAGTTCTAAGATTCTACGATTTGAGGACTGACAGGAGTTTTCGGATGTATAGGATTTCTGCTTTATCTCAGTCCAATGCTATATGCAAAAATGCTTGGAGGCTCCAGAAATACTTAGCAGACACTTAAGATGCAGAATTAGAGGAACAAGACTTATTTGGCTCTATTTATTCACAGTGTGATCCTGGAAAGGCCAAGTAAACCCTTCTGGGCTTCTATTTCCTCATCTACAAAATAAAAAAGGTGAACCAGAGGATTTCTGGAGTTCCTTATAAATTCTATGACCCTAATAGGGAATAGACAGACATTCCCTACCTCTTTCTACTACTCTCCTTATTGGCTGGCTGAGCTGTCAGCACCTGCTGTCATATTGTCTATTGACTTTAATTGGTTATAATTTCAGATTACAGTCCTGACGCTGATTGATAGCTAATCCAACTAATGACAGGGAATTCAGGAGGTCTGGGATCTTTCCCTACCAAATGTCCATATGTATAGGCAGAACCAGACCGAAAGAAGAAGGGAATAGAAGAAATTTTCTGTCTGCTCTTAGGGAGTTTGGAACAGTTAAGAGTTGCTGCCTGGAGAATGCTGGAGTGCTGGAACCAAGATCTGATTATTCGATTTTCATTATGAGCATTTATGTTTTGGAAATGGGCAAATGCTGCAAATCAGGGTATGATTTACTGTTTTGTTTACTTTCTAGACTTAAGAAAATGATGAAGTAAACGTGAATAATGGCAAATTAACTTTAAAAGTGTTCTGAGCGCACGTTTCTTTTTTTGAGAGCTGATTGTTAAACACTGAAAAACAACATGGCTTTGATGTCACTGATTTAGCACAGGAAGGTCCACAGCTGTGGGCTGATACACTGATACCCCAAGAACTCTGGACAGCAGCAAATGGACCTCGTAGATAGACTATAGAAGCTTCACAGTGCTGCCTTGTAGAGTTTAGAGTGTTGTGAGAGTGGTAATAACTCTTGTTCAGACCAACCTGATAACTGCTGTAAGGGCAGTCTCCATCTTTATGTGCCCATCCCCACCTGCCAGTGGGCTATTTCCTCACCTCCCCCTGTTCCAGACTCCTTAATGGCAGTCAGAAAAAATGCTCTATTCTTCCCTTCCTTCTTAAGTCTGGTGTGCCTCTGTAGTTGGCTTATGGTCCCCCAGGAAGCTGGTTGTTTGACCCAATAAGGAAGCCCCTTGCAGTTATGCCTTGAAATCTGTGTGGCATCTCTTCTGGAGATAAAAGAAAACATCACACGTGTGTGCATGTCTGTATGGGTTCTCGACACACACACACACACACACACACACACACACACACTCTTTCTCAGGCAAAGGCAATGGGGTAAGGGTGAATGAGAAGTATGAGAGTAAGAATATAGGGGAAAGAGTAGGGGTAGGGAGGGTGGGAAGGGAAAGTAGTGGGAAAAGCCTGACTGAGGGGAGGGAGGGAGGGAAGGCAGGAGGGAGAATGTCCCGCAGTTCCATCATGAAAATTGCCCAGCCTGCTCTAAGGTAATCCATGTCAACACCTGAAGACACAGTAGGGAAGTCAGACTTAATCTGACCTTCTAGTCTTTAGGGGAATTCTTCAAACTTAAAAGTTTAGAAGATCAAAAGTCATTCCTTTCTTCATCCGGGAACTTCCACAAGAGCCAACAATGCTCCAGGCATACATGCTTTCAAATTATTTATGATTTATTCACCATTGTTTGTTCCTATCATCTTTGTGGGCGACCTGGTACACTGTACGTTCATGGTCAGACTTGTCTTGCAAAGTTTATTAAGAGAGGAGACGAAGGACAAGGCTCAGAACTTCTAGGTTCATTTCCCAGATGGAGTTGGGAGTCCAAGGGCAGATGCTAGATCCAGAGGATAGCTCTTAAACCCAAGTCCTTTCTCACAGGTTACCTGCATAATATTGATTGAGTTTCTCAGAAAATAATAATAGTAATAAGGCTGACAACTCATGTTTTGATAACACATTAAGACTTATAAATCACTTTTTATACAATGAGCTTGTACAGTATGTAGGGGTTGGTGAGTTTCTTTTTTGACTCTAACCTATTTAGTTTAGTTTCGCCTTAGTTTCCTCATCTATAAAATGAAGGGATTGGAATTTGATGATCTCTAAAGTCTCTTCCAGTTTTGATCCTTTGATATCCTTGCAATCAGATCACTCTAAATCTGTGATCTTTGATTCTGTGATTTGATTTGATTACAAAGCAGGATGGCATCATAGATAGAAATCGGATGCAGTGTCAAGAAAACCTCAGGCACTTCTTAGATGTGTGACTCCAGGCAAGACACTTAACTCTGCTAAACCTCAGTTTACTCAACCATAAAATGAGGATTAAAATGCCATTTATTTAATAGAATTTGTGTGAAGATCAAACAAGATAATAATGTTCCTAAAGTCTTTTGCAAATCTTACAATGCTAGATAAATGATAATAATTCTCATTATTATTTTACAATACTCTCCTCTCAACTGTTCTCTGAATCTGGCTTTCAATCTCCTGTCATCACGCCTTTATCCCAGGCTGTGTTCCATAAGTGGAAGATATTCCCTCCTTATTTTCATATCTTAAAATCCCAAGTTTCCTTCAAGGTTCATTTTATTCTCTACCGTCTTCTGGGACACTATCCTCATCTCCTTGTTGTGATGTTCTATTCAGGTTCAAATAAATTCTGTGTGTGCATACTCAGAAAGAATATTATATAATCATAAATACATACACATATATATTTGTTTAAATATATCAACCTAGAAGAATTCTAGTTCCTTAATGGTAGGGATATTTTTTTGGTTTGTTTTGCTTTATATTCTTGTTACAGTGCCATGTGTATGGTAGGTTCTTAAAAGAGACTTGCTATATTGGATTGGATTATTCCTGTGACTAAGGATACTAAGTAGAATGTAATGGGAAGAGTACTAGATTTGGAATTAGGAGAGAATTGGATCCAAATGCCAGCTTTGATGTTTACTAGTTACATAGGAAAACCACTCAATCACAGGGAACCTCAGTTACCCCTGCCAAGTGGGGGTAATAATTCTTGCAATGTCTACCTCACATGATATTTCAAGGTCAGCCCTTTGCAAACCTTAAGGCTTTATAAATGTTATTACTTATTTTCTTAGTTTTACCTGACACTCTAAGCAACCTAAATAACTTTCCCCCAGATATGCCTCACCTTTTCCTACCTTACTATCTTTGTTTACCCTGTTCCCTTTGCCTCTTTTTCTGTTCCAACCTTCAAATTCCCTCTGCTCCCAGTTTAAATATTATTTCTCCATGAAGTTTTTCCTGTTCCCCCTAGTGATCTCTTTCCCCTGAAGTAACATAGCCCTTTTTCTTTCTCAATGTACTTCCACATTCAGATTTCTATACTAGTTATTTGTATTTGCCTCTTGTGTTTCCTAAGAGTTGATAAACTCTATGAGGGCAGAGACTCTATCTTAGTCTTTGAAGCTTCCACAACTCTTATCTAGATGCCTATGGCGTTTCCCATGTATTAGGTCTCTCAAAAAAATATTAGTGAAGAAATGAGTGAATTATAAACTCCTGGAAAAAGAGATGAACAAAACTTTAAAATACTGGATAATTTTTAAACCTGCATAGAGTTTTTCAAGATTAAAGTATGAGTTATTGTTGAAGTACTAGGTACCATCTCACAAGGATATGGACAACAAGTTATGTCTCAACACGACACTTTCTAGAGAAAGAGTGGAAGGAATGGTCCTTTAGCAATCTTGGAAGATCTCACCTTCTCTCTGCTAGATTAAAATCACTCATTGTTTCTAACGTTAACAGTTCGGTGATAGTGGGAGAGGCCAAGTATCAGAGCTTGAGCCAAAACAAGAATGGCCAAGGCAAGGAAAGGCTGGGTCCCTGTGATGGACCAAAGAAGAGACATCAAAATGGGAAGAAAATGATTTTCTTCTGATTTTATACTTATGTCAAAATCACGTTCATTAGCTTGGGTGTTTTGAAGATCAAGAAGAGGCATAGAGATAATAAATATATAGCACTTTAAAGTTTGCAAAGTATTTTACATGTTTTTTTTTCTCATTTTATCCTTACAGGGACTCAAGTTTTGCTTAAACTTTCTATTTTCAAGGCACATAAGATAATACTCAGCATATATTAGACATTTAATAAGTGTTTACTGAATTCATATGAATTGAGTTGACTAGTAGAGCTGGGAGAGACCCTAAAGATCTAATTCCATTCTATTTTACAATCAGAAAAATTGAAGGAGAGAAGCAATTTATGAATTTTCAGGCCTTTTAAAAAAAATCACCACTAGCTTTAACAATCTCTTCTACCAGTCTGTTTATTCTTTTTGTTGCTCTTGCTATTCAGTTGTGTCCAACACTTCAGCTCATTTGGGGTTTTACTTTTATTTAAAAATTTTTTATTTAAAAATATTTTTCCATGTTTTCATGATTCATTTTCTTTCCCTCCTCTCTTCCCTCTCCCCTCCCAGAGCCGACAAACAATTCCACTGGATTACAAAATTGTTATCATTTGTTACCCATTTCTATATCATTCATTTTTGCTATAGAGCAATTTTCAAAAGCCTAAATCCCAAATCACATATCCCATCTATACAAGTGATAAGTGGATAATTGATGTCATATGTTTTGCTTTTGCATTTCTACTCCCATAGTTCTTTCTCTCAGTGTGTGTAGTGTTCTTTCCCATAAGTCTTTCAGGAGTATCTTGGCTTGTTGCATTGTCCATTACATTGGATTTTTCCACAATGTTTTTACTTTCTTTGCACAATGTTCTCCTGTTTCTGTTCATTTCATTCTACATCAGTTCATTGAGGTTCTCCCAATTCATTTAGAAATCCTCCAGATCATCAATCCTTACAGCACAATAATATTCCATTACCATTATATACCACAATTCATTCAGTCATTGTCCAATTGAGGAATAATCCTTCATTTTATTTATTTATTTATTTTTTTGCCATTACAAAGAGTGTGGCTATAAATATTTTTTGTTTAAGTAATTTTTCTTGTTATCTCTTTGGGGTACATAGACCTAGTAGTGCTATTGCTGGATCAAAGGGTGTGCATTCTTTTAAATCCCTTTGCACATAATTCCAAATTGCCTTCCAGAATGACTATATTCACAACTCCACCAGCAATGTGTTAGTGTCCTGACTTTGCCACAATCCTTCCAACATTTATTATTTTTCTTTACTGTTATATTGGCCAATCTGTTAGGTGTGAGGTGGTACCTCAGTGTTGTTCTGATTTGCATTTCTCTAATTATGAGAGATTTAGAACACTTTTCCATGTGCTTATTGATAGTTTTGATTTCTTTATCTGAAAACTGCCTATTCATGTCCCATTTGGAGTTTTCTTGGCATATTGGAATGGTTTGCCATTACTTTCTCTAGCTTATTTTACAGGTGAGGACCCTGAGGCAAATAGGGTACATGGCTTGTCTAGGATCACATAGTTAGTAAGTGTCTGAGGCCAGATTTTCCAGCAGTGATAAGATTGACTGATTTGGCTTCTTTCCTATAGCCACATACATTCTTTGGTGGAAATATTAATGGTTCTAGCACTAGAGAAAATGAGAAGTGTATCCCTACTTTCTCCCTTTCCCACTCCTTCTTCATCTTTTTTCCCCCTTCATAATTCCTGCTGTACCCCTCCTCTCTTTTGATTATTCAGTATATTTTCTTTCTTGATGCCCTTCTCAAAATCTGCTTTCATGAAAATGTCAGATATCATTCATTTATATCTTCACATAAATTTAAGCCAATGTACTATTACCTCTCTTAAGAGTGTTTGAATTTTGTCCTAACCTCCACCTCTTAAAAAACACCTCTTTTATTGTACAATTAAAAGCTCTTTACTTTTTCCAATAACATCCTTCTTAGGTACCCTGTAGGTAGACAGTAAATGGTACCCAAAGTGAATAGGAGAAGTATCAAAACACAATGAAGGAAACGTGATCAAAATAGGAGATGGATTCTCTTGCTTGGGGACCTTTTTGCTCATTCTCTTCATTATATATAGAATGTTGTCCTGAAATGTCATCATCTGTTGAATTCCATGCTTCTTTAAAGTCATCCCCAATATAGTATTGTCCTTGCAGCTTACCTTGACTCTTAGGTTTGTGACACCATTTCTCCTTGGACTTTCCATAGCACTTTACTTTGTAACTTTTAAACAGAAAGATAATAGAATCATAGGATCATAAGGTCATGGACATAGTCCATTGGATCATAGACATTAGTCCAACTCTCTCATTTTACAGACACAGAAATTGAGGCTCAGCGATGATAAATGATTCAGGCAAGGTCACATAAATGAATCATAATCCTGACTCTAATATGAATTACTATTCATTACCATTATCTGGTTAGTATCTTATTCCCTTATCAATCATAAGCTTCATAAGGCCAGAAGCCACATCTTCTTTAAACTTTTTATTACCATTAGTATACAGCATTTGTAGTATTTTAATAAATGTTGCTTGATCAGTCCATTGAGTGATTAATCGTAGAATATGCTTCAGTTCTGTAGTACTCAGACAAAGCCTAGCTAGGCTGAATTCAGTAACACGACTGTGTTGCCAACCCTAGTCCTCTGCCTCCAAACCTGGCATCCTTTGCTCTTTTCAACACATAGTCAAGCTAATCTTGATGTTATCACATCAGCCAATCAACTACCCACTTACCTACTACTTAATAAACACTTGTTCTCATAACTGAATTGGGCTAGTGCCAAGGGGTGGTGGTGGTATAAAAAGTGTGCCCAGGCCTTGACCTGTAAGAAGCTCACAATCTCATAAGCTCCTGGCACCTACTATTTAGAGAAGTACTCACTAAATGTGCCAGAGTTTAGAGGAGGGTGAGAACTTAGTGGGTTGTGATCTCATCGAAGCTTCCCTAGAGGAGGATATTGTTTGATCTGTGCCCCAGAAAGATTGGCAAAACATATGGCACTACTCCTCTGTGCTTACTTGGACCCAACATGGGATGGAACATGCTTGTGTTGAAAAACTATGAAGTTCAGATTTACACCTCTTATTCCACAAAAGACCTAAGCCACCCCCCCCTTTTTGCCTGCAACATTGCCCCTGACTTCAGTGTCCATATGTTTTGCCAAGCAAAATGTTCTAGGCAGAACACTTCAAAGAAGAAAAAGAAAAAAGCTACCTTCATTTGCAGCCAGTTTTATTCATAGGACTTCAAGCCAATGAGAGTTTATGTTAACACTCATCACTAACATAGGCCAAAAGAAAAAAGAGAACATCTCTCTTCTTCACAAGCACTGGTTTCCAAATGTCTCAGAGATTCTAGAGCAATTATGAAATTGTCCTGGGGAATTACTTGTAACCTTCCGTTTTCTTGTCATTAAGATCAATCTGTCCTTAACAAAGTAGAGGGTCAGGAACAAAGAGAGGATGTGTTCCTTGACAGACAGGAACTATCATATCACCTTTCTTTTATTGATCCAGTTACGTTTAGGGATGGGAAAAATGCCAGCAAAGTACAAAGATTGAAATCTCCAGGGGCCAACTGGCCATTGAGGACTGTATATACAGGCTGGTAAAAAAGGAGAGAACCTTAAACAAGCATGGAACTAATGAGTCTTTGCTTTCTCCTATACTTCCTCTCTGACATGGTTCTCTTCTTCACAAGTTTGATTCCTGTGACTTGCCTCATAGTCCTAAAATCCCTCCACTCATGACAACGTTTCACATACTTCAATGTGGACCTTCAAACTATAAATAATAATAATAATTGAGATGATAATCACAATAGCTAATTCTATGAACCTGAAGTCAATTGCTTTCCTTGAGAAATTCAAGAAAGTAGTCTCTGTTTTTTTCTTTAAAATATTTTATTTTTCCCAATTACATGTAAAAATAATTTTTTAACATTTTTTAAAATTTTGAGTTTGAAATTCTTTCCTTTTGCTTCTTCCCCTCTCACTGAGAAGGCAAGCAATTTGAAGTGGATTATACATGTGCAATCATGCAAAATATTTCCATATTAGTTGTTATGAAAGAAAACACAAATTTAAAAAACCCATAAAAATAGTATGCTTCAATCTGTATTCAGAATCTATCAGTTCTTTATCTGGAGATAGATAGCATTTTTCATCATAAATCCTTCAGAATTTTCTTGGATTGCTGAGAACATTCACAGTTGATCATTATATAGTATTGCTGCTGGTTCTCTTTGCTTCACTTTGTATAAGTTCATGGAAGACTTTTCAGATTTTTTTCTGAGCATTATGCTTATCTTTTCTCATAGGATAATAGTATTCCTTCATAGCCATACACCACAATTTGTTCAGCCACTCCTCAGTTGATGGACAATTCCAATTTCCAATTCTTTGGCATCCAAAAGGAGCTGCTATAAATGGCTTTGTACAGTTAGGTTATGCTTTCTCTTTCTTTCTTTGTCTCTGTGTGTATCTCTCTCTGTCTCTCCTAGAAGTATTGCTGGATCAAAGGTTTTTCACAGTTTTATAGCCCTATGGCCATATTTCCAAATTGTTCTCTAGAATGCTTAGACCTACCAAATATATTTGTATCCCAATTTTCCCACATCCCCTCCAGTATTTGTTAGTTTCCTTTTTTTTTTATCATATTAGTCAATCTGATTGGTGAAAGGTAGTACTTTAGATTTGTTTTAATTTGAATTTCTGTAATCAGTAGTGATTTATACTATTTTTTCTTACAATTATAGATAATTTTGATTTATTCTTCTAAAAACTGCCTGTTCATATCCTTTGACCATTTTTGAATTGAGGAATGTCTTGTGTTCTCGTAAATTTGACTCAATTCTTATATATTGAGAAATGAGGCCTTTATAAGAGATACTTGCTATAAATTTTTTCTCTAATCTTCTTTCCTTCTAATCTTGGCTGCATTGGTCTTGTTTCTGAAGAACCTTTTTAATTTGATATAATAAAAATCAATTTTGCATCCTGTAATGCTCACTATCTTATTTGGGTATAAATTCATAGATCAAACAAGTAAATTATTTCAGGCTGCCCTAGGATTTATTATTTTTTAAAATAATCTTTATTTTCCATCTTAGGATCAATATTGTGTATTGATTAGAAGGCAGAAAAATAGTAATGGTTAGGCAATGAGGGTTAAATGACTCTTCCAGGATCATACAGCTAGAAAGTATCTGAGATCAAATTTGAACCCAGGTCTTCCTATCTCCAGACATGGCTTTCTATCCACTGAGATACCTAGCTGCCCCAATTTGCTAATTTTTGATGACACAGTAATGTTCCATTATGGTCATGTGCTATGATTTGTTTAGCTCCCCAGTATAGATATTCCCTAAGTTCTCAGGTTTTTTCTACTACAAGATTTGTTGTAAATATTTTTTTACATTAGGGTCCATCTTTTCCTCTTTCTTTGACCTTGTTGTGAGTATAAGCCTAGTAGTAGTATTACTATTCAAAGGGTATGAGCAGTTTAGTGGCTTTCTAAAACCCCCTTATTTTACAAATGTGTAACTGAAGCATTAAGGTTAAATGACTTGCCCAAAGTCCAGGATCCAGTATTGGAGGCCAGGTCATTGGAGTCCAAAAACAGCACTTTCTACTGTACCTCCAAGATCATAATTATAACACAGTCAACCATTTCTTAGGATGAAATTTTCCTTAATTTATGAGTTGGTTTTTTCCCTCCCCAAAATTGATTGAATATAAGGACCTGGATAAATGAACCCACCAAACATTGACCAAAGAGTAAAAAGTTGAGAGATAGGTCTAAAGCATAGGGTACTGCATGGGGAAAACAGATTTTAGTTTAGTTTAGCAGGGGAGTTCTTCATTTAAATCCAATAAGCAGCTATTAAGACTCTTTTATATGCAAAGCACTGACCTAGGAAATGGAGATGAAAAGATAAAAATGAAAGCTAGTCATTGCCCTGAAGCATTCATATTTAATTTTATTATATATATTTTTAAGTTTTTTCATCACTTAATTTATTTTTTTAGTATATTTTTACATGGTTACATGATTCATGTGCTCTCCCTTCCCTTTTTTCCTCCCTGCTCCAAGAGGTGATAAGCAATTCCACTGGTTTATACATGTCTTATTACTCAAAACCTATTTTGATGTTATTCATATTTGTAATAGAATAATGCTTTGAAACCAAAACCCAAATGATATACCCATATAACCAAGTGAAAAATCCTATCTATCTCTTCTGTGTTTCTAATCCCATAATTCTTTCTCTAGATGTGGATAGCATTCTTTTTCATAAGTTCCACGAAATTGTTTGTGAACATGCCGTGTGAGGGTTGCAGTTTGGGAATTCAGTCTCTAAAAGGTTTGCCATCTCTTGGCTAGGTAACTGGAGTGAAGTGTCTTGCCCAGGTCACATAGCTAGGAAGTATCTGGAGTCACATTTGAACCCAAATCCTTCCAATTCCAGGCCTAACTTCCTATTCATTGAGCTACCTAACTGCCCTACCACAAGACTTGTTCTTGACTTGGTTTGGAACCCAGGTTTACTGATTTTAAGTCCAGTGCATTTTCCTACTATATCCTGGCTCTGATACTCTAATTGCATGGCTTTGGATGAGTCACTTTATGTACTTGAGAATTAGCTTCCTCATCTATCAAATGGGGCTAAATAATTCTACTACTACTTATTTTGCAGTGTTTTTGTGTGGAAAGTACTCTCTAAACATCAAAATACCTTATTAGTGAATTCCTGTTATTATTCCCCTTAAGCTAGTACAAACCTAATCAATTTTCTCATTGAGAAAAGTGAGCTCTTCATAAACTCTCCAATTTTACTTAGTATCTTTAGTGTGCAGCAAATAAGAAATAGACACTCATTGCTGGTGATTGATGCTAGAAAATGACGTATTAGTCTTTTAAAACAGTTGAGCTCTATACAAAGAGCTTTTTTTTTCTTCAAAGAGTTCTCTTTCTTTTTTTTCTTTTTTTGCAGAAAGGATTGTCTAAAAATATGGGAAACTTTTGAAAATGCATTTATTTCCAAGAACCCATGTAACATCACAGAGCAGGATTATCAGCCTCTGATGGAGTTGGCTGCTCATCCTATACTTTGTAATAAGGTAAGTCACTGTTTGAGCTACTCAGGCACATATTTCTACCCCAAGTCACTCTGGTCAGATCTACTTTTGATATTATTAACTGTTATTTTAGAAGAAATATTCATACTCAGCAACTATAAGAAACAGATGGCACTGGTACAGGTAGAAGACTTCCAAAGACCAATAATAAAAGACTAAAGTTTTGTGCTCAAATTCTTGCTTACCTTTCCTAGGGCTGGGTACCTTGTGCTAAATGAGGTCTGGGATGGGATACCTTGAGCCTCTAAAGTAACAGAGACTTCCATGACAATATCTTACAGGGCATGTAACAATGCCCATCTGTGGGAGACATTTTCTGCCACCAGGGAAATAAACATGAGTTGTAGTAGAGAAAGTCACATTGTTTTGCAGTACCAGTTCAATGAGAAATTTAAAAAGCAGAAAATAGTGTCATGATCTGGGAGCAGATATAGTAATCCTGTACATCTATGGCAGTAAGCTTGAAGTAAGAAAGATCTAGGTTCAAATTTGACTTCAGACACTGACTAGCTCTGTGACTCTGGGCAAGTTGCTTAACCATGTTGTCCTCTGTTTCCTTATCTGTAAAATGAGATGGGGAAGGAAATGGCACTCTAGTGTCTTTGCCAAGAAAAACCCACATGGAGTCATAAAGAATCAGATGTGACTAAAATGATTGAACAAGAACCACAAATGTGGATCTCATCACTCCATCAAATTTTTAACATCTTGAGGGGAAGGATAGTGTCTTCTCTGATAATAACAACTCAACATTTGTATAATGCTTTAAGGCTTTCAAAGTTCCCCTGAGGTAAGCAGGAGAAACAATGTCATCTTTGTCTTATAGTTGAAGAAACTGAGGCTAACGGTTTTCAAGCTAGTGTTGGAGTCAATATTTGAACATATTTCCCAAGTACCGGGCAATTCTGTTTCACCATGTTGACTCCCTCAGGGAAGGACAAAGCATTAATAAGTCCTGGGGTGCATATATAATGTTTCTTTGTAATTTTCCTAATATCTAGCACAGTGCTCTGCATGCTTGTTGTTGTGTCTGACAATTTGTGACCTCATTCAGAGTTTTTTTTTTGGCAAAGATATTAGTGTTGCCATTTCTTCTCCAGGTCATTTAAAGATGAGAAAACAGAAGTAAACCAAGTTAAGTGACTTGGCCATGGTTTCAGTGTCAAAGGTCAAATTTGAACTCAGGTCTTCTTGACCCCAGGTCTGGCATTTTATCCACTTAGCCACCTAGCCACCCACTCTGAACAGCACTATTCTGTTCATTCTTCCCTGGACACAATGCAGTCGTCAATATCTTTCCTAAGATATCCAGCTCTGAACCCAATAATGTAGATGGGATCTACCTATACTCTAATCTAAAAGGGATCTGACTGGTGGAAAAGACATTAAGATATATAGGAAAGGACCAATTATGGCTTCTTTCTTAGACTCTCCTTTGGAGCAAAACCAATGAGCTGGCTCATCAGTACACCAAAGTCCAAGGTAGTTTACTCACTCTGGAGGACACACTGCTGGGCTACATGGCTGATAAAGTCACATGGTGTGGGAGTCCATCAAGTACAGGTGAGAATTTTTAACATTTAAGTTAATATTTTTAAAAATAAAATTAATTAATAAAAATAATACATTTAATTTGAAAATAATTTTAATATTCTTTTACAATCATTTTATTTTTCAGCATATTGGGGCATGGTTGGGAGTGGAAGGAGGTGGAGATTGGATAAGCAGCATATAGTCAATAAAGTCTTGGACTTGAAGTGAGGAAGACCTAGGTTCAAATCTCAGTTCAGACACTTATTAGGCGTATGACCTAGGCAAGTTATTTAACTTCTCTCTGACTCAGTTTCTTTGTCTATAAAATAAGTGGTTGTCTAAGATCCCTTCTAGCTCCAAGGATTGTACCCCTTTTTTATAAATTCAAATATTAGTCTTTGATGTGTCTTTATGCTGTAACTTCAGTTTTTAGTTTGTAAATGAAAGCTTAAAAAACAAATAATCTTCAGTGCTGGAGTCTAAGAACTGGGTCTTCCTCATCTAACAAAGGATGGGAAAATGCAAAAGTCAAAAAGGTGAGGCTTTTTGTTAAAGCAGGAGCTAGGTAAATTTTTCCTTTTTTATAGTTTAAGCCTGACATCGTAACTGACCCTAATTACAGATAATTTTAGATATTTCCATAGTTTAATTACCTTGATGCCTCCTTCATTTTGCCAGGTGTCATAGCTAATTTCATTCTTAATAAAACTTTGCAAATTAGAAAATATCTAAGGTTGTTGGAGATGATATGTAGCAACATTAAGTCTAGTTAACAAAATTGAGGATTAGAAAACATTTCTTATGATAAATTTTGATAGCTGATTAAAAGTTCATGAAGCAGGATTATCTTGTAACATCAGTTTTTTTCAAGTGCTTTGGAAATAAAATGAAATATTTTGATTGAATAGTGAAATTTACTATTTCACTATTTGGGAAATTAATTGCTTTTTATTTTAAAAGATATAATCATCTTACATCTAAGTCATTTAAAAATAATTTCAACTTTATTTTTCAAGGACATGTATTTCCATTTTCTAGTTTGACTTAAATACCAGTATGAAAATTATTACAACATGTGAGAGAAAAGTGCTATATCTATGTTGGCAGGTCACATCCCCAAATTTCTTCATTTAAGTTTTATCAACCTCCTTCTAGGAGATTTTGACATCCTAGGAGCTAGCAAGTACCTCAGACATTGTTTTGTCCATTTTTTTCATTTGGCAGAGAAGTAGAGTACCTAGTCCAAGGTCACATAGCTAGCAAAAGGCAGAGCTGGAATAATACACTAAAATATTCTTTTTTGTTGTTGTATATAGCTTGCTGTTCTTTTATTTATTTTAAATATATACATATATATATTTAATTTTATTTCATCAATTTAGAGCATTATTCTTTGGTTACAAGAATCATATTCTTTCCCTCCCTCTTCTCCACCCACCCTTCCTGTAACCAACATGCAATTTCACTGTGCCCTTGATCAGAACCTATTTCCATGTTGTTGATGTTTGCATTAGGATGTTCGTTTAGAGTCTACATCCCCAACTATATCCCCTTGACCCACGTATTCAAGAAGTTGTCTTTCTTCTATGTTTCTACTCCCAGTTTTTCCTCTGAATGTGGATAGTGTTCTTCCTTGTAATCCCTCAGAGTTGTTCAGGATCACTGCATTGCCACTAATGGAGAAGTCCATTACATTCAATCATGCCACAGTGTATCAGTTTCTGTGTATAATGTTCTCCTGGTTCTATTCCTTTTGCTCTGCATCAATTCCTGAAGGTTGTTACAGTTAGCATGGAATTCCTTCAGTTCATTATTCCTTTGAGCACAATAGTATTCCATCACCAACATATACCACAATTTGTTCAGCCATTCCCCAACTGAAGGGCATCACACTGAAATATTCTGACCCAAAATCTGTTCCTCCTACACATTCAATATCTCTGACTAATGTGAAGATGTGATTAAAAGAAGGCAACAATAGTTCACAGTTCTTTAGATTTCCAAGGTTTGTAAAGCATATGATCCTGCCTACTTTAAAGATGAGGAAACCAAAACACAAAATGGTTAAATACTTAGACCCAGTTACATGGCTAATGAAGGCTGAAATGGAAATTTTGGCACTCCACGTACTAACTACTCCATGCTGATATATATCAGGGAAGGAGATTTGATGGCTGAATGATGTCAACATTAGTTTGATAACAACAAAAGCTGGATAATGTCAACATTAGGTTAGCTGGAGTAGCCTTGATGATATTCTACAAGGATCAAGGAACAGTGTCTCATTCCATATTCAGAGATTAGGCTTAAAATGTAAACTCCTAGAAGAGGTAACAAACTGAATTCATTTCTAATTGAGGTGTAGATAACTAATATCAGAGTTTTCCTGAGAGCAAGATCTGGTGCAATGAGAGGAGAAAAAACATCTGGCACCTGGGAACCTAAAAATGGGAATGGGATAGGCTGGGGAGAAAAATGTATAGAAAGGGGATTCTGGGGATAATTGAGACAAAGTTGACCTACCTAGAGGTTATGTTCTAAGCCAACAATGACAGAAGAGTACTAAGAGTCAGGCTTTGTGTTTTGATTCTTTTAGGAGGTCACATAGTTAATGATAGCTATTCCATGGCTGGTCCTTCACAAAGTTATTTCCCAGAATGATGACTCAGATATTATCAATATGTTCCTATCTAGATCTTGGATAATAAATCAAATCCTTGGCCAGGATTCCAGGGAGCACTTTGTTGGATTGGATCAAGGTTTGTCCATTTTCAATATTCTCTTCACATCCACTTCTCAGGAATGTGGTTTAAAGATTTCTCTGTCATTACTTCATTTAGCAGCATCATGAAACATGTTTTACAACCTCTCCTTTCATCTTAATTATTCTGCACAAAACATCTTTTTCAGAAATGAACTATCAATCTTGCCCAAGATGGAATGAATGTACCAACAATTCCAACACGATATATTGGAAAATGGCATCCAAAATTGTAAGTACTTCAAATCCTAGCTTCAGAGGGTAATGGAAAGAGTATTGGAGTTAAGAGTCGGAAAGTTTGGGGTGGAGTCCTAGCTCAGAGTCTAATAAATTGAGTAGTCTTGGGCAGATCACTTATGAACCTCAGATTCTCCATCCATAAAATGGGGCTAATCATATTTGTAAAATCTTTCTTCCAAGGTTACTTGCAAGGCCAACAAACCATAAAGTATTATATAATTGTGACTGTGAGGACCATAGATTTAGAGCTGTCTAAGGAATGAGTTCAACTCCTTCATTTTGAAGGTCAATTGAAATGAGACTCAGAGAGGTTAAGTGATTTGCTCAAGGTCATAGAAGTAGAGAGGGGTAGAGCTTAGATTTGGATCTTGATCCTCTGGCTTCAAATTCAGCATGTTATACACTGATAATGTTCTTCTTCAATGAACACTTGCCAATAACATCTCAATTATTTCCCTGCCTTGAAAGTAATTTGATTTGAACTATTGAAGGCAGCTAAACATTTCCATATATCTAGTTCCCTAATTTGTGCTACTATCACACCCCCAACTCCTATAACCATTTTTATTCCATCCTTCCTAGTCCAAAGATCATTCTCCTTGGAAGAGAAAAGCAAAGCAAAAAGAAGAGTTCAGTGTTTGTCTTGTCATTGCCATCCATTACAATCATCTCATTTACCCTTTACTGTGATCATATTCTTTAATCCTTTTCTCACCCACAACACAGCTAAAACCAATAAAATAGGCAAATAATTCTTCCTTCCCTGCCAAAACCTCTCAAGCCATATTTTGTTTTCTTTAGCATTGATTTCCAGCCTCAGTTTATTCTGAAATTTTGAGTTACTGATGCTATTATTTTTTTTTAAACCCTTACCTTCCATCTTAGAATCAATACTGTGTATTGGTTTTAAGACAGAAGAGTGGTGAGGGCTAGGCAATGGGGGTCAAATGACTTGCCCAGGGTCATACAACTAGGAAGTGTCTGAGGCCAGATTAGAAACTAGGGCCTCCCATCTCTGGGCCTGACTCTCAATCTACTGAGTCATCTAACTCCCCCCCACCCCCACCCCCATGCTATTCTTAAGGAACTACACTATGCTACTCTTTATATTATCTTAAGTTTTGGGCCTTTGCTTCCATCTGCTAAATATGCCTTTTTTTACCAAATGAATTATAATACTGTTTTATCAAGTTTTAAAGAGTATTTCTTGGGTAATTATGTTTTCATTGCATACAGAGTATCAATGAATTTTGGCAATAATAACATTTTTAGTAGATTAATATGTGCCAGCCATGAGCACTAAATATTTCTTCAGAGATTTTAATTGTTCTTTTTATCATTAATGAGTACATGATTCTTTTGTGAGCTTTGTGACAAGGAAATCACTTTTAAAAGACTGATATATATTAATTTAAGGTCGCCAAGGAATTCAGCTATGTAATTCCTTAATGAAAACTCAAGTCAGCCGTCAACCTTTTATGGAGTTTTAATTACAAACAGGAGGAAGAAAGGAATTAGAGATAGAGAGAGAGAAAGGGGAGAGAAGGGAATAGGGCTTAAATACCCCTTCTGTTTAGGCTGGGCCAAAAGGCCCAAGCCCTTAGATAGCTGGGGCAATGAAAGGAGATCAGTCCCTATTACTCACGTGACCAAAATGGAGAAACAGTCTCAGAGCCCCCACCTTCAGCTTCCTTCAGCACAAGCTTCTCAGAGCACACCGCAACCACTCCGACAAACTCCTCAACCACCCCGAGTCTTCAGACCCCCCTATCCTTAAGGAAACCATCCAAGTTCCCTCCCCTCAGTCCTCACATCTACCAATCACCTGTCCATCAATTTCCCTGTGCCAATGGAGGCTCTAGCTTAACCCAGGACCGCCCAGAGGTCTCTGGCTTTGCACATGTCTGTTGAAGGTCATATTTTCAAATAATTAAATCTTTGATCCTTTGCTACAGCCCTTCCTAAATCCTGTTAACCTGAGTAGGGTAGAGATTGGAATAATTAAATTTTGATCTAGGCTGCAGCCCTTACTCAATCCTGTTAGGACTGAATAGGGTGGAGATGGATTCCAAGTATCTCCATTGTATCAATTCTAAAATCAATCATGACTCAAAGAAATTCCTGTTCTATGCTTAAGCATAGGTCAAAGCCCTTTCCATTGTTCAGCAAAAGGTTTCTGTCCTAAAGTAATCTTAAGAAGGGAGGAGAAGGAACCTCCCATGCCAATGGGGTTCCCATTCCAATAGTCAAGACCCACTATCAATAGGAAATTTTTCAAGTATGAAATTTCCCAATGGTGAAATTTCCAACATTTATAAGTCTAAGAAATTTTGAGGTTTACAATCTCCCCTGATAATCATTGGGAGACTAGTCTCCCCATTGATCATTTAACATAATCATTTTGTAGTTCTAAATTCACTTCTAACTAAAGATATACACAATATTCAATTTTCTAAGAGAAATTAGAATAGTGAGAGAGGAAATAGAAAAGAAAAGAAAGCAAAACCAATGTTTGCTAGGCGCATTGACAGAAAGCCAAATTAGGGGCAGTCCCTTTTGGCATAAATGTGTACAGTTACAATAAATGTTCAATCAAAAGTTCAGTCCAATCAATCACATCCAAAGTTCATTCTTGATCTTCTTGATGAAGTGTAGGTTTTCGGCATCTTTCTGCAACAGTTCATTCTCTGGATATAAAAGTTTCAAGCTTCTTTCTTGAAGATCTTTTCTCAAACAGAATCAAAGTCTTTGAATTTTTTTTTATAAAAGTAAAATTTTAAACAAAATTCTTGGATTTTTATAAAAATACAATCTCAAACAAAAAAAATTCAAAAATTCTTAGATTTTAAATTAAAATACAATCCCCCCTGAAGTAAGTATTTAAAAAAAATATCAAGTTTAGCTCAGAATGCAATGTTCAGTTATGGGGGTGTATGTGTCAATTATCAAAAGAATAGAAAAATAATAAAAAACATAAGAAAAATTCAAAATAGACCTTGTATAGGTCCAGTTTAAAGTAATTTCTATCCCACAAGTATGTAGGACAGAATGCAGTAATATTTCACTTAGCCATTTGTAGCCAAGACTATAGGAAGTTGCCATAATATAAGAAGGAAAGAATTAGAATTCTATTTTGATGGGGAAATGTCATTCCCTTGTCTGATTTTTTCCTCAGGGATATAGGGAGCCAGCATGATAGTCAAACTTTGTACTTGTTTGAGTATTTCGAAAAGAGTGTAGATACAAGGAAGTCCTACGACTTAAACATAAGTTAAGCGTCACAACCTCGAGTCTCACTTTAATATTTCATGTGTGCTCTATTGGCACTATTCAGGTTTTGTCTGTGCTCCTTGTTTTTATCCCTTTTCCTGGAATCAGACACAAACATTAATCACAGTCCTATAATATTTTATCAATAAATGGCAGGTTCCCATAGTTTAAAGCTTTTAGGCATATATTGATATTATAGCAAGAGTATATATATTAACTTGTATTACTGCAGGGAAAAATAATATTAGTATTAATTATGTGTACTTTCAGTACAAAAAATGAGAAAAAAATCAAATATTCTGATCAAAAAAATAAAAGAAAAGAAATAAGAAAAAATAAGAAAAAATCAATAATTCAATATATTCTTGGAAAAAAAAACATCCATTTGTCTATGGATTATTATCTCCAATTCATATGATAAGATAGAGTCACAATTCATATGATAGGATAGAGTCAATCAGTCTCAGCAGAAGATGCTTTCTTCACATGTGAGCAGTGAATCCAAGAGTCTCTTTCTCCAATCTTTATAGATGTTGGAGTAGTTAATAATATTTGGAATGGTCCTTCCCATGAAGGTTGAGTTGCTCCAGTTCGCTTGAAATTCTTGATATAAACTTTATCTCCTGGGTTCAGGTCATGCAGAGAAAAGTCTAATGGTCCAGCTTGTACTGCAGCTCCGGATTCATGAAGTTCACGTAGTTTGTGCTGTAACTCCTGTATATAGGAAGCAATAGTAATATCTCCCCCTAATAGCGATGTATAAGCCGGGGAGAAAGGCTTAGCCTGTATAGG
The DNA here is from genome assembly GCF_027887165.1 of Monodelphis domestica. NCBI lineage: Eukaryota > Metazoa > Chordata > Mammalia > Didelphimorphia > Didelphidae > Monodelphis > Monodelphis domestica. Next base: position 98,569,694 of record NC_077232.1, read on the forward strand.
TGGATGTCCAAAAAGCATCTCAAATGGTGAAATATGTAAGTCTCCTCTAGGCCTGCTTCTAAGATAAAATAGGTTTACAGCTTTCATAGGTCAAACCCTAGATACCTTAAGTATTTTTGGTAGTTATTTAGATGAAATTTTCCTTTCTATGATTGCTTCTTGCATTTTGTTATCTAGATATGCAATTGATTTTTAGTTTATTTTTTAGTCTGCAACCTTGCTGAAGCTAATGTCTTAATTAGCATATTTGTCAGTTCCTAGGATATTCCAAGTATGCCATCATATCATTAGCAAAATATACACTTTTATTTCTCCTTTATCTAGATTTCAATCTATCTAGTATATTTTTAAATGATATTAATAAAAAGATCCCCCTGATTATAATTTTCTGGGTTTCTAGCATAAATAAGCATTGTGCTTTGTCAAAGGATTTTTTGCATCTATCGAGATAATCATGTGGCTATGGATGTTTTGGGTTTTAATTTGATTAATTGGGTTGATTATTTTCATAATGTTGAACCAGTATTGTATGCCTGGCATAAATCTAACTGTCATGATAAGTTGTTTCTTGGACAAATTGCTATAATCTATTTAATAGGATTTGGTTTAAAACTAACATAACAATACCAACTTAGAAGTTTTCTTCTATTTTATCTTTCTCTGGTTTTGAAATTAGGACTATATTTTTTGTCTCATGGAAAGATTCTAGTAGTTGCCTAATTTCCAAATTTTTGATATTTTATATAATATGGATGCTAATTGTTCTTTAAGAGTTTGATAGAATTCTACTATGAATCCATAGTACAAGGAAATTTTTTTCTTTGATAGTTCCTTTACATCTAGTTCTACTTCCTTTTCTGAGATTGGGCTATTTAAGATCTCTCTCTGGTCTTTTGGTAGTTTGAGTATTTTATATATATATTTTAAGGTACTCTATTTCTTTTGTGTTCTTGACTTTGTTAGTATATAACTGTGTATAATAGGGTCTGATTATTCTTTTTATTTCTTCTGATTTTACCTTACTTATTGGCTATCTTATTTATTTTTCTGCCCTCTTTTAAAAAATGGATTAGCTGAAATTTTATTGATTTTATTAGTCTTTTCAAAGAGCTAGTTTTAAATTTTATTTATCATTTCTAGGATTTTTTGTTTTAATTTATTTCTCTTCTAATTTTTAATATCTCTTGCATTTCTTTTAGGGGGCTTTTAGCTTTTAATTTTTAAAAATGTATATTTAGGGGCCCAGAGATGAGAGGTTCTGGGTCCAAATTTGACCTCAGACACTTCCTAGCTAAAAAAGAAAAGCAAAGAACATGAAAGATTAGATCCAAGCAAGAGTGAATTGCAACATGTCTCAAAAAGACACAAGTAACTTAGTAGAAAGGAAAGAATATACTTCAGAAACAGAAAGTATAGAACAAAAAACAGAAACATGAGACACAAACAGTAGAGAGTTCTAAAGATTCTAAACAAACTGCAAATGAATTAACTGAAGCGCAGGAGCAAACAACAGAATGGTCCAATGACAAGGAAAATGCAATAATAGAGAACATTCAAATTAACAGACTTCCTGGAGACAATGACCCTGAAAGCTGGGATGAGATTACAAAAGAACATACCAATGACATAATAGAAAAGTCAAACTTAAATCTTTATGCCAAAACATTCCAACCAATAGTAACTGCACAAGAAAAAGCAAACACAAACATTATTACACCATCCTTAAGTCTCCATGTTGTGCAATTCTATTGCAAACTGATGATGGATTGTAAAATGAATGTTCAAAGCAACATGAAAAGTCTGTAGCTGAAGAACAAAACTGAGATATGATAACAGATCCACAGGAAGGAACAAACACACAAGAACCAAATTTATCAACACATAACACAGAGTTATATAGCATACTACTAGGTAAAAGCTTGCAAAAGACTTGGGGAATATAGAAATCACTGAGCAAGAGACAGAGCAAGACAGAAATCACACAGAACCACTATATACAATGATATTTGACTCAGAAAGTGGGGAAGACCAAGAACCTTATGAATATATCAAGCACTACAATCAAGATCATAAAGCTTTACAAGAGTGGAAGACAGATGATTACATTAACAACTCAAATCAAGAAGGAACAATCCTGTCAGAAGAGTTAGTTCAGGACATAGACTACACAACCTCATTAGAAGAAATGCTGGCAGCATTGGGAATCAAGAATTATCAAGAACTTTGTGAAAAGTATGAGTTTGAGGAAGAAGACACTGAATTGGAAGTGGAAAAAAATTATATACCTGATCCTATCACACCTTCCTTTCTCTGACTTAGAACTTCTCACAAACTAGATTGTCAATTAGCAATATATATATATTGCTATATATATATATATATATATATATACATATACACAAGTTTTACAAACAAGAATAGCAGAGTTGCATGAAATGGACTTAATACAACAAACCATACCCCTGGATTACAATTTGCACAACCTCAAACCAGAAGAAATAGTATACTTAAAAAATTTCAATAGAAAATTGGCTACAGACATAAAATGGACTGAACCACATGAAGTATTGCTTACTACCCCAACAGCTATAAAAAATTGCAGGGAAAGACTCATGGTTCCACTGTTCCCATGTAAAACCAGAAAAATTCTGCATCACTGTAATAGACATAGAAGATAATTAGACAAAAGATGGTGCTGATAAATGAAAACAAAAACTGATTAACATCAAAAAGTATACCACAAAGAAACAATGGTGACACATAATGTTTGAGTCAACAAGATCCCAGCAGTCAAGCATATCACAGTGAGAAGACAACTTTCCAGCCCAGAGGAAAAGCATCCCAGAGGAAAATAACCCCTGAGGAAAAGATTTTTGAACCAGCCCCGAGGAAAAGATTTTAAACCAGCCCAGAGGAAAAGATTTTAAACCAGCTCAGAGGAAAAGCAGCAAGAAAGTGGCTAGAGAGAAGAGACAAAGAAAAAAAGCTGAAATGGACAGTTAAGACTTTTAACTTTGTAAATTTGTTTAATAGCTACTAGAGAGAAGAAACAAAGAGGAAAAAAGCTGAAATGGACAGCTAAGACTGAACTTTGTAAATTTGTTTATATAAAAAAGGACAGATGGAAAACAAGACTTATATGTAAGACTGAGTATGTTGAAATAATAAAACAAAATCAATTTCACATATTAGGGAAATACCCTCATCACTATATAATTTGGAAGAAAGAAGAGATCCATCAGTCAACATGAGAAGTGGAAATCTGAAGAAACTTGATAAGTATTAATTCAACACAACACTATTAGAAACAAAACACAAAATCACAAACTGACATAAGCAAGGTAATAAACAAATGTCTGAAATTGTATTTATGCAAAATGTAAATATATATACAGTGAGTTCCATAAGATCTTAGGCAAATAGAAAAAAAGATCAATAGATATTTCTATTTGACTGACATCAGGATGCAGAACAATGTATATTATTGTATTATATGAAAATAATCTCTATAAATAATGTATATACTATAATTATATTAGTAACATACTGATAGAGTCTGTAAATATTTAGCATAGCATGTATATATGTTGTACATAAGATAAGGTTGTAGATTAGACTAGGGATTTAGATAATAGTTATAATAAGTAGGGAATAAATTAGGAGTAAGTTAAATTAAACATAGCATAGACAATTAGTTATACATAGGAATAGACTTAAGCTGCATTTGTAGATAGTAATGTTTTAATTGTTTATTTTAAAACTGATGCTGAAATCATATTTAATGGAAACATTTATAGATAAAATAGCTTGTAAATAATAATAGATATATAAAATAGGAAAACTGATTTAGTTTAACTTAGCAAGAGTAAGTAGTATTAGCACTAAGATTCAAATTTCTCTGTAATGGTTTTGTTCAAACATTTATTGTACTGAATTTATTGTAAAACCCTAAAACTACCCATACCCAAACTTTCCTACATAGAATTCCTTAGAGTAGATAAAGTTAGCATAGAATAGTGATAGAGTAATTGAGGGAAGTTTATAATTTTTGGGGAAGTAGTTAGAAATTAGATTTAGTAGACTGGGAACTATAATAATATTTTTGTGACCTTGGGAAGATCACAACAAAAAAGGGGACAATTGTGGAAAGGAAAACTAGAGCAAGTCCTGGACTTTCTACCACTGAGTTGGAACCAACAGCAGTTGAATGTTGGAGAGAAGATATTGAAAAGACTGACAGTTGGTGGGGGAAGAGGCAACTGGGACTGGCAATTGGTCTTGTGATGAGCACTTATTTCCTGGCCCTGAAACTAGGAGGAGACTTTCTCCCTGTCTCTGGATAAAAGTGTCTCTATTTTCCTGATTTTCCCAACTGTGTGCTCTCCCTGGACTCCTGTGATCATGTCATCGACAAAAGGATTTAAGGGAAGCAGTTTGAACTGTAACGTTGGTCTTTAGGGGTGCCAGCCTGAAGAGACAAGTCCAACCAGCTCTGAAAGTCAGAACTTTTCTCCTGTAGCAGTTAAAATTTAGTTTCTCTGCTAGAAGTATTATATTTTATGAGGTTTATTAAAGATTAAGAATTTAAGAAAATACAAGTAAGAAAGCATGTGCCTAGGAGGGCTGAAAGGCCCATTCAGTTTCACTTACATCATGAGAGATGTGTCTACTTGGAAGTGGAAGTAGGAAGAGAGATCAGTAGGCTTTTACAGCCAATTAAATAGAAAATTTTATCTGGCCCAGGTGGAAATCTCAGTGAGATTAGAAGGCATGTCCAGAACTAGAGCAAGGACTTCTCGGGACTGAAGTCTGGGGTTCAAATCTCCATTTTAACACTCCATCTTGCTGTCTACTGCTAAGACTTTTGAAATTAAGAAAACTAGCACAGATATAGCATAGACAGGAATAAGAGAAACCTTCCACCAGACTGTGAGGCCTGGCCTCAGCTCAAAAGCTGAGAGAGACTCAAACCTCATCTAGGGAATCCCTCTTCCCTGATACCCTCCCAATCCAACTTGTTATTAAAATTTATCTTTATTTAAATATCGCAGTCACATAAGAGGACTAACATTTCAGGGGACATAGAGGGAGCTGAACCTCAGGACAACCATTTAACTATAAACGGTCCTTCCTGGACCCCTGCTGGGTGACTAAGTCTGGGGGGAGACTTGTCCCTCAGGAGGATCTGTACTTACCTGCTCTGGGGTATCTACAACATTATTCTATAGAGATGTCCCTCAGGCTATCATAAGTGGCCAATTTCTCAGGAACCCCATTTTTCAAAAATAGTCTCTTGACAGGGGCATATCTCTCCTTTTACCTCACTGGCAACCATATTCCCTCTCTCCCTTCAACTCCTCCATTCCCTGTTCTTCTATGTCACCCATTTTCCCTATAAATATTACACCAGAAATCCCTATTGTCTAGCACTTACCCTTCTTCTTCTTTGGAACCAATATGCAGTACTGATTCTGTGACAATGGAAGGTAAGGGTTTTAAAAATAAAATGCATATTAAGTTAGTGAATCCTTTTCTTTTTTCTAGTTTATCAGTGTATGTTTTTAGGGATGTTATTTTTTCCCCTGAGAACTGCTTTACTTACAGAGTGTTTAAAAATGAGTTGGTCAGCACTTCCTTGTAGAGCCACATCAATTTCCTTTGTTTGCTCCCCTTTCTCTTGTCTTCTGAATGTCAGTTTTAAGGACTTTCCATCATTCTTGTGCCAACTTCCCTAATAGACTATTATGCCTTTATATCCTACTGATTCCTTCTCTTTGACACTCTTCTCTACATATCTAGGGGGCATGTCAGACTGTGAAGATTTCCTCTTCTCTCCAGCACAAACTCTGTGATATAGTAGTCATATGTTCCACTTCATTTTTTTCTAAAGGAAGTAGTTTCTACTTGCTGGTTAGAAACAGATCTAGAATAATGGCTCCTATGGCAATCTCTAACTTTTGAAGGATGAAATTAAGTAACAAATAAAGTTTCAAATATATTGGTAGTTGGGAGTATGGTGATACATGTTTGTAATCCCTGCTCTTGAGGATGATGGTGGGTCTCTTGAGCTCAGGAGTTTTGAGCAGCAGTGGATTAAACCAATCAAGTGTGGGTTCTTATCTTACTATTACTGCAGTGAGACTCCAAAAGGCAAATCCATAGTAAGATCAGTCCATAGGAAGCCCCTGCACTTCTAACTTGGTAGAGTAGGGAGACCTTATCTTTAAAAGATAAAAACATGGGAACTGGATGGCTCAGTGGATTGAGAACCAGGCCCAGAGATGGGAGAACCTTGGTTCAAATGTGGCCTTAGACACTTCCTAGTTGTGTGACCTTGGGCAAGTCATTTGACCCCCATTGCCTAGCCCTTACTACTCTTCTGCCTTAGAACCAATACACAGTATTGATTCCAAGATGAAAGGTAAGCATTTAAAAAATAAATGAATAAAAAAATAAAAACAAAAAGCAGTAGGAATTTCTGATCAAGTCTAGAATAGACTCCTTGTCTCTTCTGGAGACAGGACAAAACAATCTGCTTTTCCTTGGCACTTCGTACATTCTTGCAGTTCCTTAACCCAGTCAAGAATAAACAGAAGCTAATTCATAAGCTGCAATCCAATTATCTCTTTACATTTCCCCCAAGGTGTTTCACCTTTTCCCCAATATCCAGATATCTCCCTGTTCTTTCCTGGCCACCATGCTCTTTAACATTAAAAAAAAATATTTCATCACAAACATTGTGAATTGCTACCCTTGTTTATAAATTTAAATGAAGTTGGAAGGCAATAGTCTACCTGTCATTGATGCTCTCAAGTAGGTCATTAGAGTCTGTTTTCTGCACTCTTATCTTAAGAGGATTTATACCTGATTTAGAGGCTCAGACATTTAATAGTCGTGTGTCCCTAGACAAGTCACTTAACTCTTTCTGCCTCAGTTCCTCATCTGTAAAGTAGGCTAGAGAAGGACATAGCAACCATTCTAGTAACTCTGCCATGGAAAACCCAAATGGAGTCACAAACATGACTGAAAAACAACTGAACAACAAGAAAGGGAGAAGTATAAAAACCCATCTTTCTATAATCAGAACCTTATTCAATTATGAACCTCCTTGTGAAATACAAACCTCACTGTACAAAGAGCACTAGACTTGCATTGGAATTTTCTTCTAACACTTACTGACTCTAAGACAATGGGCATGTCAGTCATTTTTTAACCCTCAGTTTTCTCATTCATTATATCTTCATATCTAACTCACAATACTGTACGAATTAAATGAGTTAATAATGGATGTATAATTATCTGATAATGATAATAACAAGAGCAACAACCAATTTAATTCAAGCATCATATGCTGAGCAAAGTTCTCCTTCATTAAAGCCCTTCTCTGATGTGTTATCATAGGGCAATGGTGATCATGGGTTCTCAAAAGCTATGCCAGCAGACCATGAACTCTGGCAAGTCCTGGCAAGCTGGGAAGGTTTGGAGGACCGGTTCAGGAGTGGACGGTATATCTGTCATCCAAGAATCAACTTATTTCTGCTCAGGCAGGCTCATCCCTGGGTTGGCCTGGGGGGATGACATTTTTGGCCACAGCAGTCCTCAAAAATTATTTTAATAAGTAATCATTCCTAAGTTTTGTGATTTGCTTTGGTGAGGAAATGGGCACATTAATGAAATTGAATGTCCTTGATGAAATATACAGAGCATTGTGCTGGGTGATAGAATGGAGATGGAAAAGATTTACCTTCAATAAGCTTGTATTTTAATGGCTGGATTTCACACTCAGGAATTAGTACAAAATGGGACATGATGTATACAAGAGAATTAGTAGTTATTAGAGGAAATTGATGTCTGTTGGGGGAAGGATGATTTAAAATCGAAGAGTATACTGGCTTTCTGGAAAAGGTGACATTTATGTCAGCTATTGGCCATATTCCCCCCCCTTTTAATGAATATTGACACATATCCTGGCATGATATTAGAGAATAAAGAGTACCAGGGCAGTTAGACAGCACAGTGGATAGATAGAGCTCCAGGACTGGAGTTGGGAGGACATGGGTTCAAATCTGGTCTCAGACACTTCCTAGCTATATCCATTCTATGCAAGTCACTTAACTCCAATTGCTCAACTTCTGCCACTTTTCAGTCTTAGAACTGAAGATAAAACTGAGATAGAAGATAAAAGTTTGGGTTTTTTTTTAAGTGTCAGATACACTTGTAAAACTCAGTGGAATTGCTCATTGGCTATGGGAAGGGGTTGGCAGAAGGGGAAGGAAAGAACATGAATCATGTAACCATTGAACAATATTCTAAATTAATTAACTAAAAATTTTCAAACCAAAAAAAAAGTGGCAAATAATGGAGTAAGAAGACCAGTGTTTAAGGTTATGCTACTTGTAAGCCATAAAAATTATTTGAAAATTAATGTGCCTCAGTTTCCTTATCTATAAAGGGGATAATTCTTGTATTACCTGACTCAGAAATATTCTGGGCTGTGGAAATGTGAGTGATATTGCTCAAACCACTGGCTCTTTTTAAATTTGTAATTATTAAGTCTGATTATATCCACAAAAGGTCAGAGGCCATATAATCCAACTCTTCATTTTATAGAGGAAGAAACTAAGATCCAGAGAGCCATTAAGTATATTTTGGGAACAGTATCTTTTAGTCTCTGTTGCTGTTTGTTGGTAAGGGCCAGCTAGATGGCTGTTGGTTGAAGTATGCTCAGTGTATCTACTTTTGGCCAACACAGAGTGAAATTCTCGGAGACAGATTTAGGAAACTAAACCTTCTATTTAATAGGTTTGAAAAGGTTTAAAGGAAAGGTAGAAAGTTTAGCAGGAAAGATCCCTAGTACTAATGGAGTGCTAACTCAAACCACACCCAACTCAAGACTCCTCATGGAGACTACTTCTATCTAGGACTCCCCAGACCTGCTCTCTCTAATTATTACTACTTTAACCCAATTCTAACTATATAAACCTATTTATAATATCCTTATAACAATATATATAATTCTTAAAATACTGTCTCCAAATTTCTTTATAGTTCACCACTCCAATGCCAGCCTACTTAGGTTTGGGCCTGGTCAGTCAGAAATGGCTTCCAGGCCTAGATAGGCCCAAAAGCCTGGCCTTCACTTCTGCAGACACACAGAGTTCAAAGAAAAAGGTCTTCTTTCTTCTTTTTATTAGTCTTCTCCTGTAGTCACTGCCAAACTCATTTTCTTTCTTCCAAATTGTCAATCTGGTATTCCCACGTTTTCAGAGGAAATTTCCCAGAGAGCCAGAAACCACCAACCTCCAGAAACTAGGTGAGCTTCCAGAGAGACTGACAGTTGGAACTCCAACCCTTATCTGTACCTCAGAATTCCAGCTAGAACTCTGGCTCCAAATTTCAAACTAGGCCTCAGACCCTGCGACAGTATTCCTCAGGCACTAATCTCTTTTAATTAACCCCAAATCTATAATATTCCCAATAGAGATCAAGCAACCTTTCTCAAGTCACACAACTAGTTTGTAGTCAAGTTATTTCTTCTGATTCTGAATCTATAGCTTTATTGCTTTATCACAAATTCTGTGATTCTCAGTGAAATTGCTTGTCAACTCCAATAGGAGGGAAGGATGAGGGGAGGGAGAAAATGTGAATCATAGGCATGGAAAAAAAACTTAGATTTTTTTTTTTAATTCTGGGATTCTGACCATTGTCCACTGGAAAAGCCAAAAATGGATTTAAAATCAAATACAAAATTTCTGTGGTTATGTATGGGAGGAGTGAGAGAGACAACAATGACAAAGAGAGGGGAAGGTCAACTTGATGTAGAGTGAATCTTAGAGGAGGCTTCATGGGGAGGTGAGACTTGGAAGGAGGGAGGGATCTCAGAAAAGTTTTTGGTGCCACTGGCAAAAACAGAGTCCTAGGCTGGATAAACCAGTGCCCTGAGGAATTATGGTCTAGTGAAAAGCTGTTGGAATAAAAATCTGGTTCTAGCCTTCATTCAATGTCACATTTATCTCTTTAATTTGAGCAGGTAATATTTATTCTAGACTGAAAAATGAATGCAATAATACCCATCCTAAATACCTACAGGGTGGTGAGCATGAAAATAAAAAGAGGTGATGAATTAGCAAGTATTTTAGCGCATTTTCTGTGCCTAGTGATACCCTTAGACCTGTAGACTGTAAAAGAAGTATATATGATGAGTAACTAAAATATTATCTTATCTAAGATCAGCAGATCCTCAGATTACATTTTTAAATAAGTAGGTCATGAGTTCTATTATATAAGGTTGCTGTTGTTCAGTCGTGTAGGACTCCTTGTGACCCCAAATGGGGTTTTCTTAGCAAAGATACTGGAGTGAGTTGCCTTTTCCTTTCCCAGCTTGTTTTTCAGGTGAGGAAAAGGAGACAAAAATATTAAATGATATGCCCAAGGTCACACAACTAGTGTCTGAGGCCATATTTGAACTCAACACTGTGCCATATAGTTGCCCATATTATATATCAATATATATTGACATTAAAAGATCCTATTTAATGGGTGCAGTTACTACAATATTTTAATTAGATCAGATTTCAACCCCTTTTGCACCCTAGTGAATGGAGTCCACGAGCTGTCATGCCTTACCCAAATTTAGAACCAGATGATAAATGGAAGTTAGGGCTAGTAAAATTCTTTTTTTTGCTATAATACTTTCCTATTATTATTATTATTTTTTTGTTGTTTTATGGCTTTAAAAATGGGTTAATCCCACAAAAGTAACCCAGAAGTTGTTGGACAGCTTACAAATTTATTTGAATTTACAATCTCTCTCTATCACAGGTATCTAGTATAGGAAATTAGAATTGGACAATTTATATAGCCATAGAATGTGAGGAAGGTAGAGCATCCTAGAGACAGCTTACCTTCCTACTCCAAATCTCAATTTTTTGAGAACCAGGAAATGTATATCCTATGTCTTCTGTACACATCTAGTGTTTTTTTTCTTCATTTCTTCCTCTCTCTTCCCCTCAGTTCCTCTTTCCTTCTCTATTTTTCTCTTTGTATGTCTTTCTTCCTTTTCCCCTTCTCTTTTTTATATTATACTCTATTGCCTTTAAATTTTCCTTTGCAAACCATGAAAATTCAGAAAGAATTTAAATAACTCTGACTGGGAATATTGCTCTCCAACCAAATTAGAATGGAAAAGTACATTTACTCATAGGTTCTCACATGCATTTTTCTAAAATAATCAGTATTTTTCCCTTGTGGAGTTTAGGCCATAATAAATGTTATGTCTTCCCAATGACTTCTCTATGGATGGGAAAAGAGAAATAAATTCAGCTGTTATCATTCAGATAGATCATAATGCTAGGTTGGCTCTGACATGCTTGTGTAAGAGCTCTGGAGTACTGCACATGGATATCTGTCAACAGCCTCATCACAATGACAATTCAAAGACAGGAGACCCAGGACCAAACACTGTAGAAGCCACAGCCATGTCCCATCTCCTATATATTCAACTCATTTGTTGACTCACCAAGAGTCTTGAATACAAGAGTGAATCATCTTCTATGGGAACTAAAATGTCTCACTAAATACTCTTTCATTGCCCTTAACATCCAGATACAGGCTGGTGTCCACATATCCTCAATCCATCCCCTCTCCATGTAGCAGCTCCTTTCCTACCCTCTGGCATCTTTAAAGACCTTAGGGAAGTGCTGGCACAATTAGCTGCTCTTTCCTTCAGCTGTACCCCAGAACAGTACTATACTCTACTTATTGTCTTCTAGTCTTACAGCAGCCTACCTTACAGCCAATAAGAGGTCTTCTTTTTTTTTTTTCAAATTGAATTAATTTATTTAGTCAATTTAGAACATTATTCCTTGGTTACAATAATCACAATATTTCCTTCCCTCCCCTCCACCCACTCTTCCCGCAGCTGTTGCGCAATTTCATTGGGTATTACTTGAGTCCTTGATCAGAATCTATTTCCATGTTGTTAGTGTTTGCATTAGGATATTCATTTAGAGTCTACCTCCCCAATCATATCCCCTCGACCCATGTTTTCAAGCAGTTGTTTTTCTTCTGTATTTCTACTCCCACAGTTTTTCCTCTGAATGTGGATAGTGGTTTTTCTCGTAGATTCCTCCAAGTTGTTCAGGATCACTGCACTGCCACTAATGGAGAAGTCCATTACATTCGATTGTACCACAGTGTATCAGTCTCTGTGTACAATGTTCTCCTGGTTCTGCTCCTCTTACTCTGCATCAATTCCTGGAGGTCATTCCAGTTTACATAGAAATCCTCCACTTTATTATTTCTTTGAGCACAATAGTATTCCATCACCAACATATACCACAATTTGTTCAGCCATTCCCCAATTGAAGAGCATCCCCTCATTTTCCAAATTTTTACCACCACAAAGGGCGCATCTATGAATATTTTTGTACATGTCTTTTTCCTTCCAATAATAAATCGTCTTAATATTTAAAGCATCCAACTATATCTATGTAATCATCTGGTTGATCTAAACATTGTTACACTAATGAATGGTGTGTATGTTTTCAGTTTGCAGAAGCAGCCTGTGGTGTGGTCTATGTGATGCTCAATGGGTCAATCAGCCAACCCTTCAGAAATAGCAGGTACTTGTTGTTGTGGTGTGTTTTGTGAGACTGTGTATATGTGTCCGTATGTATGTATGCATGTCTGGGCTTTATCTTCTGGGCAGTTAAATTTCAGCCTTGGGAGATTTGTGATTATTTTTGTTTGTTTGTTTCCTGGAAGCTCTGGGTCAAAAAAAAAAAAGTTAAAATTCCTATACTCAATTCCCAGACTAAATTTCCTGAAGTGTTATTTCATTATATTCAATTTAATCAATCAGTCAACAAGAACCTTCTAGACACCAGGCACTGTGATAGATGCTGGGGATACAGCTCCAATCATGGCAATAATCTCTTCTGGCAAAAAGCTGACTGTCTAATAGTGGAGACAACAAATGCATTATAAAAATAAACACAGACTAAAAAAAGTACAAACAAGTAAACAGCAGTTTGGGAAGAAGGACACTAGTAATTGAGCTGGGGAATGATGTGGTTAGATACATTCTGCAAGGGTTTGACCCCACTTCCCCCATCCCCAATGGAACTTTACTTTTACAATCTGAAAAATATACAGAATATACTTGTTATTAACTATAAAGTAGTACAAGAATGTTTGCTAAGAGTCTGACAATTCCTTCTATGCTGGCTTTCTGTATCTTACCCAAACTCTGTTTGACTATCAAAGCTCTTGATAATCTGAGTCCAACTTACCTATCCAACTAAATTTTTTATTTCTCCCAGAATGTACCCTTCACTCTAATCAACCTGGGCTGCTCACTTCTCAACACTGCCTTTCCCCTCATTCCTATGCCAATCTCACTCTCACTTCCACTCTCTATAAGCTAATTCTGTCCAACTTTTAAGCTTGTGTTCATCTGTGTTCTCTTACAAAGCTTTCCTTAGAGGCTACACAGTGTCTTGGAATGAATATTGATCTGCAAGTCAGATCATCTAGGTGTTTGAATTCAATTTCTGACATTTAAACTAGGTATGCAACCTAGAATAAGTGGTTTTCCCTCTCTGGGTCTTAATTTCATTATCTGAAAAAAAAAAGAATGACAGTATTTTTGCCAGCAAACATAAGTTTTGGATAAGGATCAGAGAATTGGGTTTTTTTGAATTGTATTTTTTAACTAATCTTGGTTGCATTGGTTTTGTTTTACAAAAATTTTTTAAATTTAATATAATCAAAATTATTCATTCTACATATTACAATATTCTCTTTCTCTTGATTGGTCATAAATTCTTCCTTTCTCCAAAGATCTGATAGACAAACTATTCTACATTCCCCTAATTTACTTACATCACCCTTTATGTCTAAAACATATACCCATTTTGATCTTGTCTTGGTATAGGATGAGAAATCTAAACCTAATTTTTGCCATATTGTTTTCCAATTTTCCCAGCAGTTGTTGTCAAATACTGAGTTCTTATCTCAAAGCTAGGATCTTTGGGTTTACTGAACACTAAATTGCTAAAATCACTTACCCCTAATCTATTCCATTGATCCACCCTTCTATCTCTTAGCCAGTACCAGACTTGTTTTGATGATTACTACTTTATAATACACTTTGCGATCTGGTACCTGTAGGCCACCTTCCTTCACATTTTTTTCCCATTAGTTCCTTTGATCTTTTGTTCTTCTGGATGAATTTTTTTTTCCTAGTTCTACACAGAATTATTAAGGAAAAAACTTAATTATAAGGTACTTACAAAGAGATGAGCCATTATAATTGTCAGAATACTCTAGTCTGCTCCAGTCTCTTTGTTCCTTCAACTCAATGAATAATTAAGAAAATTGAGCACTTCAGGACTCTAAAAAGTGGAGGTGAGGTATCTCAGTCAACAAACATTTATTAAGCAACTATGTCAGAGGCACTAAGCAGACAACAGAAAACTGAGCCTATCATAAAATTGAATTGTTTCTTTTCATATAAGGAAATCGAGGCCTAGAGCAGAGATGTGACTTGTCTAAAGTGATGCAAGTAGTGAACAGAAGGGCTAAATCCAGGTTCTTTCACTCCAAATCTGGGGCTCTTTCTACTTAAAGATCTGAAGATTATAAATTTTTGTGTTGGTCTTGCTAAGGTCATCTAGTCCATGAATGTCAAATTCACCACCATGGAAAAACTCAGAAGCTACCAAACTAGATTAAAATATAATGAGGAGAGGGCAGTGAAGTGACTCAGTGGATTGAGTGTCAGGCCTAGAGACAAGAGATCCTGGGTTCAAATGTGTGTGAACCTAGGCAAGTCATTTCAATCTCATTGCCCCTAGACCATACCCCTCTTCTACTTAGAATCAAAATACAATATTGATTCTAAGGCAGAAGGTAAGGATTTTAAGAAAATATAATGGAGAACTGTTTAACAAAACAAATAGAAAAATAATACAACACAGATAATATTTTCTAAATCAATATGCTGCCTGCAGAGATGAATTTCCATTTGAGTTTAATGTCTCTGCTCTGGTTCCATTTCCCTTATTTTACGGATGAGAAAACCAAGACCCAGAGAATGTAAGTAACTCTTCAGAGGTCAAAGGTTGAAGGTGGTCATAAATCTTGGCCCTTTCAAGCGCTAGGACCTTCCACTCACTATACTCGATTGCATTCCGGTTCTTAATTATTCTCTAATTATTGCATGTATGTATTTTGTTCATATCACGTAAGCACCATGAAATGAAGGGCCATTTCTTATACTTTTCTAGCACAGTATAATCTCTTCTGGTATTTTGTCCTGGTACTGTACTCCTTCTTTCCCCTCACCAGCATCTAGTTGGAGGCTTAAGGTCAATAAATAGTTTTTAATTGATCGATTAGTCAAATACCTCTCCTAATACACAGTCAACCCTCAAAGGAAAAAAAAAAGATTTTCCCTTTATTTCATTCCCTTTAAGGGCTTTGGGTAAAAAATAGTTAACATTCCAAAGCAAGAAGAATGAAGTCGCTAACATAGGATACAAGTTCTTGTAAGACGCTCTTATTGGGGTGAGAACCAGGATCTGTCTGTGACTAATATATGCATTGCTTTCAAAAATGCCCCAAGAAGGATCCTGGGAATGGGTTGAAGGGCAAGAAATAAAGTGTATGTGTACATATATGTTTATCTGCATGCATATAAGCATATATATATATATGTTTTTATATTCTTCCATGCCACAGGAATATCTGTATCAACAAAAGGAAATCTATCAAAAATGGGACTAGCCCTGAATTGGGACAATTTATAATGAGAGGGATTCATGCCATGACTCCCTCTTGTGTTCTGGGAAGTCATTTGCCGATGTCCATAGAGATCAGTAGCTTGACAAGACCATTATTGACTTAAGACTTAAGACAGAGGACACAGTGGTGGAGAGAGAGGTTGTATGGATGCATGACTAAATGCTGCATTTCAGAATAGAAACTGTGCCTTTCACTCAACTACTGTGTTCTAAATGTTATTGTTCCTGGTGCTAAGTGGGTAATAATTTCTAACAGCCAGGTTAGAGGTCTTGGATTTCTACTAAAAACTGCATTGTGTTCTGTGTCCTCTCTGTCTCAGCATTTTTGGAAGTGTGGAGATTCACCATCTGAATCCAGAGAAAGTTCCTTTGGTGAAGATTTGGGTGATGCACAACATTGAAGAACAGTCCAGGTAATCTAAGGGTTAAATAAGAATAGTGAGGCATCAGTGACATGATGGGGTTCTCAGTAGTTATTAAAAAGGTAGGGGAGAACAGCTCAGCAGCTCAGTGGATAGGGAGCAAGGTGGGCCTGGGTTCAAATGTGACCTGAGACAATTCCTGGTTATATGACTCTGGGCAAGTCACTCAACTCCAGTTCCCTAGCCCTTGACTCTCTTCTGTTTTAGAATTGATACAAAGACAGAAACATAAATCAAATTTCAAAAAGATCAATTTAAAAAAGTAATGGAAAAACAGTGTGCTTTGATCTGCATTCCAACTCTACAAGATCTTTTTTGACATTCCTTGTCACAGGTGAGGGTATTTTTTTTTAAAAGAATGTTTTAAAGAGCAACCACTCCCAGGGAAACTGAGGTCGCATAGAAAACAGTAGCCAGGAAAGATCTGGATCTTCAGGGTTTGTTTTCTTCATTTTCTTTTCCTTCTAGTGACTCGTGCTCAGATTCTTCTATCAAGGATCTGAAATCCATTATAGAAGGCAGGAACATTGCATTCTCCTGTGAGAATGACCACAGGTAATTGCTTTCTCTTGGAATAGAAAGAAACTGCATCCTAACTTTCTGAGAAATATTCTCTCTGTTCTTCTCGCTGACCCTGAAGTATCTGTCTTTGAGCCTTATACATGCCAAAGAGTACAGAAATGGCTTTTGGTACACTCAGTGCATAAAGTTCTTGGTGTAATGGAGAAACTACTTGAGTCAGAAGACATTAGCTGGGCTCTCACTTTACCACTTGCTGCCTTCAAATCATTTAGAACTGGAAGGACCTCCAAGGTCATAGTCCTATTGTCTCATTTTACAGGTAAAGAATCTAAGGTTCAGGTTAAATGACTTACCCAAGATCTTACAGGTGATGAAAGTAGAATTTAAGCTTTTATCCTTTGACTCTGAGACTGATTTCTCATTTGAAAAAAGGGGAATTAATATTTTTACTGCCAACTTCAGAGGAAATTTATGAAAAATATTTGGAATGCCTCAAAAGAGAATAATCATTCTCACTTTTGCTTTTCTAATGAGTATTTTTATCCCTGCAATTCCTTGCCCCTTCACTTATGCCTGCAGACTTTGATGACTTTCTTCAAGATTCAACTCAAATCTACCCCCTTAACTCGCTTCCCCTCTACTTCTCTCTCAGTCTCTTCAATCCCTCTCCCCATCACCTCCCTCTGATGTTTTTAATCTAAGACAAATTTCCACTAACATTGTATATATAATTTGTTTCCCATGTGAGCTCCTAGGATGCAGGGACTATATTTTTTGTGTTTCTTCATATCTCCAGTGCTTAGCACAGAGCCTTGGCACATAGTAAATGCTTAATACATCAGTAAGTGTTGATCAGCCCCTGCTCCCCTTTATTCTCCAAGTTCCCAATCTCATTATTAAGAGGCCATTGGCTTTGTTTTAAGCACACTTCTCCACAAGTCTCTTTAACCTCTTCGATAAATAGGAATGAAGAATTTGAATCTAGATGTTGGCTAGAAGCAAATATTATTTGAAGGCTTCTAAGAAATGACTGGCCCCAGAGAGGCTTTGAAATCAGGGATTTTTACTTTTGTTATTGTTGTCATTTCAGACATGTTTGATTCTCTGTGACCTTGTTTGTATTTTTAGGTTTGCCATTTTCTTCTCCAGCTCATTTTATAAATAAGGAAAATGAGGCAAACAGGGTTAGGGTCCTTGCCTAGGATCACACAACTATTAAGTGTCTGATTTCAAATTTGAACTCAGGTCTTTCTGACTTCAGGTCCAGTGCTCTATCCACTATGCCCTGATTTTTGACTGTCATGGAAAAACTATCTCATTCTTATTCTTTTTTTTTTCATCAGAAAAGAGCTTAGAAATGACCAAAAATTTAATGTCATTTTACCAGAAGAAACTAAGGCTTAAAGACTAGGACTCTGTATTGACTTTCTTTATATCTCCTAAAGCATTTAGATCATTGCTTTGCATATGACAGATACTTAATAGATAGGGAATGAATGAATAAGACAATATAAAATGGCTTCAGTGAAATTAATAGATAGGGAATGAATGAATAAAACAATTTAAAATGGCTTCAGGGAAATTTCTCGAAGTCTTCTCTCCACCTTAAAAACCTTTCACTGATTTTCACAATTTGGATCAAGCGATTTTTGAAGAGAATGTTCTTTTGGTGACTTTATATTTATGGTAAAGTGGCACTTGGGCCCAAGATAAAGAATTATCTTAACAAGGAATTTGTTGCATTAAAAAAAAAAAACAACTTATTTTGGATCCCTCAATCTCTTTTAGAAATACATCCAAGAGAATAAGGAAGGACTTGGAAAGTATTGTCAAGAATGAAATATCTCATTGACTTTGTGACATAGTAAACTGCTCAATACCTTTCATAAAATCCCAGAATTCCAGAGTTGTACAATCCAATGCATAAAGCTGTTCCCAGGGACTCAGAGTTTAGGAGTACACAGATAGGCATTCTGGGAAAGCATTCAGGTTATCATACTTCCCAAACTGCAATACTCTTCTTCAAGAGTCTCTTGCATTTTCTCCTTTGAACATATACAGTCATAGCCAAGAAAACCCCAACAAAAAGGGATCACAAAGAGTAGGACAAGATTGAAACAACTGAACAATAAAAACCATAATATAAAAATTAGTTTAGGGGCACTATTCCAGAGGTTCTAGATTCTTCTTTCTTTTATAAGCTACTTACATAGAGGGAAAGAAACTGGTGCCCTAGTTAGATCTGTTGGTAGCAAATCCTATCTTTTTGATCCCACAACATAACTATCCTCTCCTCCCTAGTCATGAAGGCTACCAAGACCATTAAGTTAACAGAAAATCAGATGTGGTTAGCTCAGTATATGCCACAAAGAAGAAGTCTAAACTTAAATTCATTTTCTTCCCTTAGCTTAAGATGAGGAGTGGTAAACCTACCTGGAACAGAATGATTTTTTCCTGAGATTTGTTTATGTGCAGCGATGTCTATGTTTAGCCACAATCAGACAAATATCCGAATACAGGGAGAATGATGCTTGTTTTGATTGTGACAGAGAGATTGATTGCAGAGCCCAAGTTGGTTACTAGAGGGCTGTCAGCTACCACTTTTGGGCATTTTGGTCTTGAGAGAAGAGTCTGGTTGGAAGCCAACATCTTACTTCTTTTCTGTTTGAGATATATTAGGGAAGGGTACAGATTCTGGGCACAGCTTCCCGCCACACCTCCCTCTCCTTTGGAAGTGGCCAAGTTCCCAAGCAAACCTACCCTCTAAACCCTGAGCCTAACCATCAGAGTTAGTGCCAGGGATAGACAAGGTCAGAAGCTGCCTAGGGTGCTACTCAAAGAGAGGTCTAAGGGAAATTTTTAAATATCATTCTTTATAAATGAATATTTTTCATTAGAAAATTCTTCTTTCCACAGTATGTAGGAATTTATTTAGTGATAAGTCAAAACAGATGTCACAGTGAAGGGTAGAAACTCACAGAGAATACAATTTTTAAACTGTGCCTACAACCCTCAAAGGCCTTATTATATATCTACTGGACTTTGTTCTCAATGTCTTTAAATAAATAAAAAATAGCTTCTCTCCCTCAAAAGGCTGGGAACATTAGGTTTACCATCATTCCAGTTTCTTTTGCATTTTCCTCTGGCAGCAGAACTATTTCAGCAGGGTATCATGGAAAAAGGACTCTCTAGAGTTTAGAGATGCAAGTTCAGTGCTGCTTATAATAATATCTGTGTGATCTTGGCTAATCCACTCAGCCCTGCCTGAGCCTCAGTTTCCTCACCTATAAAGAAGTGGTTGAGCTGAATGGCCTCCAAGATTCTTTTTAGCTCTAACTGCACAATTCTAAAAGGGCAAATCCTCCATGAAATACTTTCCCCTTTGTAAGGGTCAAACTCTTTGGATTTACAATTAGCTATCAATAAAGCTTAAATTAGTCCACATTTTAAAATCATTCAATAAAGAAGAAATTAGGCTTTTCAGTCAACATTGTGCATCTACTCTATACAAAGCACAAGGAAAAACACTCCGATGAATAAGACACAGTCTTTGTCCCTTCTGGCACCAATATCCTAGTGCGGAAGTTAGCTTTCATTTATATATTTATATAGGGTTTACTACATTGTAGCAGGCATGGTGCTAAGTATTTTGCTATTGTTATCTCATTTGATCCTCACAAATTCTGGGTGGTATGTTCTTTTGTTATCTCCATTTTCATATTTATGCCCAACCTGTGGTAGAGCCTTTGAAGATCCAGCCACACCTCACATTGACTTCAACACAGTGATGTCATTTTGGTTCTCTTTGAGTACAAAGGACAATACCCAACCATCTCCATTTTACAGATCAAGAAACTGAGGCAAACAGAGGCTAAATGACTTTCCCAGTGTCACCCAGCTACTAAGTGTCTGAGGTTAGATTTGAACTCAGGAAACTTAGGTCTTCTTGATTCTAGGTCTCTTCACAGCACCACTTAGCTGCCCCCAGTTTTTGAGGAATACACTAGACATTCTCTCAATCTAGGATTGTTGTAGATTATGGATAAAAGCAAGAAGTAGAATTTATAGAATGGCGTTTCTATGATTGGATTATGGTACTGCTGTTGCAAAACTGATTTCTTTAAAAGGAAGAAGGAGTTGAGTCAGAGGAAGGGAGGGAGTCAATGTTCCTCGATGGCCTCCCTGTGTGTTATCTATGCCCCAAAGGAAATCTTGGGGGCCCACACTGAGAACTACTTCACATCTCTAGCCCTTGAAAACTCCGAAGGGTTCTTTAGTGAAGAATCCATGTTACAAGTCAGCAACAGATATATCTTTTTTTATGAATAGTTTTTGAGTTACCTCCAAGGCAGTTCTCTTTTACAGATTACCAGGCACTTAGAGTCAGAGGTGAGAGGAGCCTGACAACAGACCATTTTAGGCAGTTGTAGGGGTCAATGTGAAAACAATGAGGGAGATAGAAAAAGGTCATATCAGTTGGGGAAATGACAATCCCTTTGGCAGGTTTTTAGAGTTTGTATTGGGGAAAAGCTTGAGATAAGACTACAAAGTAAAACTGAATTCTGTTCATGGAGACTCTTGCAATGATAGGCTAAAGTTTTCATTCTTTTGCATATCCCCACAAAGATAGAAGAGTATTTATTCTAAACTTTTACTCTTAGACTTAAGGCAGTTAGATGGTGCAGTGGGTAGAGCACCAGAACTGGAGTGTAAAAGACTTATCTTCTTGAGTTCAAATCTGGCCTCAGACACTTACTTGCTGGGTGACCCTGGATAAGTCACTTAACTCTGTTTGCCTCAGTTCCTCATCTGCAAAATAAATAGAAAAGAAAATGACAAGCCACCCCAGTGTCTTTGCCAAGAAAACCTCAAATGGAGTCATGAAGAATGGGATATGACTGAATACAATGGAATGGTGACAATTTTAGACTTTTTGTTAAATCAAGACATGGGTTTGAATTTCACTTTGGACAAATTGTTGAATTGTGAGCATAAACTCTCAGGACCTCAGTTTCTTCCATCTGTAAGATAAAGTTAATGCTAGCATTACCTAATGTACAGAACTGTAAACCTTAAAGCCTTATGGAAATATAAACTGTGGTGACTATTACTAATCATTTTTTTCTCTTGTCACAGGGATGTTCAATTCATTCAATGTGTAAGAAATCCAGAGCAAAAAGCTTGCAGAATCTGTGGAACTGATCATTGAGGTGTCTTAAAAATAATCATTTTTCTTATTAATTTGCACTCACTGAAGACAGATAGTGCAGACAATGCACACAAGTTAAGGAGAGAATCTCTCAAAACCCAGACAAGGGCAAACTGGTTTCATTTCAAAACGTGGGTGCTATTGTGTCCCACAAGAACTTTATAAAAATAATTTATAACAATTATGTTTCCCATCTAGTTTCTATCTAGGTATCCTAATACTCAAGGATAAATGATTATTGGATCAAGTTTAAAAATGTGAGATTTGCTTTAAATAATTTTTTAGTATTTCCCCATGAGTGACTGGTGTGACCTGTTGGGTGACCCTGAATAAGTCACTTAACTCTGTTTGCCTCAGTTCCTCATCTGCAAAATGAATAGAAAAGAAAATGACAAGCCACCTCAGTGTCTTTGCCAAGAAAATGGAGTCATGAAGAATGGGATATGACTGAATACAATGGAATGGTGACAATTTTAGACTTTTTGTTAAATCAAGACATGGGTTTGTTAAATCAAGACACTAAAGCATCAGGTCTACATTGATCTCCTATTTTTACTAAAAAATCCTAAGGAACATTGATTTCATCCTAACAAATACCTTTTATTTGGTCAACTAAAGGGCAAGTCTTTTCAGAATGTGTGATACTTGTACTTTTGTATGCTGGACTGGATTTATCCTGATTGTATTTCCTCATCTTCAAACCGAATATCACACCATTATTTTATCTATTGGGAAAAGTATCTCCATTAAGATTGCAGGTCCTATTCTGAAGAGTGAATGAATATTATGTTGAACTTTCTGGAATAATGTGTTTGGTTTCCTTTGGGAAAGAGGCTTTGATTGGTTAATTAAAATCATTTCATTTCTCTTTCTATGTTGGTAATCCTCTAACACCTGGGAAAGTTTTAACTGGCCCACAAATGTTCACCAGCTCTTTCCAAACTTTCTAAAAGCACGATGATTATGTCTGGGATGGCAGGAATCTGACAATTTATGTTGTCATGATGACACAGGCATGGACCTAGAGCATAGAGCATAGTCTACTAGTTTGTGAAGTGACTAGAGCCCTGGGCCTGGAATGAGGAAGATTTACATTCAAATTTGGCTTCAGACACTTACTAGCTGTGTGATCCTGGGCAAGTTACTTAACCTCTGTTTGCCTCAGCTTTCTCATCTGTAAAATGGGGGGAATAATAGCACCAGCACCTACCTGACATGGTTCTTGTAAAGATGAAATGGCATACTGTATATAAAGATGTTTTGTAAACTATACAAAGCTAATGCACATGTACATTATTATCATCATTATTTGTGTCATTCTTTTTATCTGGAAGCATAGATCACATTCTCAATTTGCCCATAAGTATGCTTTCTTTTACGTCAAAACTTGATTTTTCTCATGATCATTTTGTTATGACTGCTTTGGAAATTTGTCATTCAGTATTCCTTCCCCATTTTCATTAGATATTGTCCCATTTACATGCTATACAAGTAATTTAGCCTTTGCTTGGAGACCTCCAGTGAGAAGGGCTCCCCCCACCACCACCGCCTCCTTGGGCAGCCCTTTCCACTTTTGCATAGCTGTCATTGTTAGGAAGTTTCCCCTGGCATCCAGCCTACCTTTGCCTCAGAGCACCTTCTACCCAATGCTGCTAGTTCTGCCCTCTGGGGCCCCACCAAACAAATCTAAAGCCTTTGACAGTTTCTGGGCATTGCAGCTTGCATACTTCAGCAATTGTTTCTAGAGCCAATCTTCTCTCACGAAAATCCTAGTCCCAAAATGCCCTCTTCCAACTCACAACCTAGCCCTCTCTTTTCTCAGTTAAAGGCCTTTTGAAATTTTGCTTCCTCCAGTAAAATGTTCTCAGAATATGGAAGCTTGCTACTGCACAGAAAGCCTTTGTAGATATTCTTCTGCTAGACTCTTTAAAAGTCTGAGTCTTATGAACTCAGAATCTTCTGATCCTAGTAATTACTAATGGAAAAGCTAAGTAGCTCAATAGGCTGAGTGCTAGAACTGGAAGTCAGAAAGAATTGAGTTCAGATGTGACCTAAGACACTAGCTATGTGACCCTGGGCAAGTCTCTTAACCTGACTGCATAAAATTGAAGAAAGAAATGGAAAACCACTCCAGTGTTTTTGCCAAGAAAACCCCAAAGACAGTCCACAGAATTACAAAGCATTGGACATAACTGAACAGCTATTTACCAGGCACTGTGTTAAGTGCTGGGGCTAGAAATACAAGCAATTAAGATAGCTGTTGCCTTCAAAGAGCTTATATTTGAATTGGAAGAGACTACACACAGAGGTGAGTGGCACCCACGAAGGAGTGCTTTGGTGAGGCTGATTTGGCCACAGAGTTCTGGATAGAATTGGGAGAGAAAGGAGCTTGAAATACTGGATCAGAGGTATAATAATGTATCTTAAGACTATTAAATCTCTGAGGTCATCAATACAATCCATACCAGAAGAAATAATTCCATTGATAATATTCCTAACAAGTAGTCATCTAACATTCATTAAAAGACCTGGCTGTTGAACTTCATAATCAAAGAGAACCAAAATGGCGTCATCATGTTGGGGCCAATGGACAGTATGTCCAATTGTGGTTAATCTGACTAATAAGTTTAAAAGGCTTTACAACGGAGGTTGGGGACAAATAGCTAAAAAAATAATAACCTAAAGGGAAGGAGAATTCCTTACGCACTGAGGAAGTCTATTCCACTTTGGGATGGTATTTTGGGAGATCATAGTAGATATCATGTAGTCTAATTCCTTTTTACAGATGAGGAAACTGAGCTTGAGAAATTAACTTGCTCAAGGTCAAGAAAATCCCAAGAGAGCATTTACTCAAAAAAGTAGAGGCAATAATAATAATTATAATAATCATAGCTAATATTTATGTAGCACTTACTATGTGCCAGGCACATGTGCTTTATATAAAGAAGTTTTTTTCTTTCTTTCTAGGATGCTACTAAAGTCTGGGAACATAGCCCCCAAGTCCCCAGTCCGAAAGTCCATAATTTTGGAATGGATGAGTAAGAGGTCCTGGAAAGAGCTTCCATGGATCTGAAACCCTAGCCACAGAAAGAGGAAGTCTTACCTGTGTTCTCCATTTCGGTATTCTCTTCCCTCCTTCCAACAATTTCTGACATAGGGCTCATTCAGGGCACCAAAGACCTCTCTGTGTTGTGTGATAATTCTATGGTACCATAGGAGAGAAGAGAAGGAAATAGGGCATTAGTTGGGAATTGGAACAAGCAGGTAGATAGAAGATCATGTAATAAAATACTCTGCTTACAGATATTATACCAGAGTGAAAGGGAGGAGAGGCACAGATGAGCACCTCAAGATTTAAGTACTTGAAGTTACAGAGAACCTTCTCCCCTAAGAAATCCTTTCTCCCTTCAGGGCCCCCTCACCCTTTCAAAGATTATCTGACTGTGTTTATTTAACTAAAGATGATTTAATAACAAAATCAAATTGGGAAGGTATCAGGGTAAAAGGAATAGGAATTTGCCCTATACTTTGCTACAATTGGATTTGAGTCTCTCTTAGCTTTTGAGATGAGGCCAGGCCTCACAGGCTTGTGGAGGGTTTCTTTTATTCTTTTTCATGCTAAATCTATGCTATCTTTCTTAAGTTCAAAGTCTTTAGCAGTAGACAGCAAGAGGAAAAAGAGAATCTGACTTTCAGAGCTGATTGGGCCTGTCTCTTCAGGATAATGGCCCCAAAGACTGGCCTTACAATTCAAGCAGCTCCCTTTACATCCTTTTGTTTGATGATATGGTCTACAGGAATCTAGGTAGAGCGAACAGTTGTGAAAATGCAGGAATAGGGGTGTTTTCTATTCTGAGAGGCAGGGAGAGATCCTTCCAGTCCAAGGTCCAGGAAAGAGTGTACCACTTGAAAGCAATTGTCCCTCTCCAAGTCTCCCCTCCCCCCTCCAACTGCCTTTGCTGTCCATCAATCTTTAACATTCCAAACCCTTTCTATGCAATATTTTCCCCATGATCAATAAATTCTGACTACTTTTGAATGATGTGCCCCTCCTTAAATTATATTTATTTCATCTATTTAAAATTTGCTTCTCCCAATAAAATGTAAGCTCTTTGAGAATATTGAGCCCATAAAATGACATATATGTGTGTGTCCATTCATAATATACATATATTTGTATGCAACTAGGTGGTGCAGTGGTTAGAGTCCTGTGCCTAAAATCAGGGAGCCTCTTCTTTCTGAGTTCAAGGCTGACCTTGGACACTTGTTAGCAGTATGACTGGGAAAGTCATTTAACTTTGTTTGCCTCAGTTTTCTTATCTATAAAATGAGCTGGAGAAGTAAATCACATTGCAAATAATTATAAATAGCAAACCACTCTGGTATCTTTGCCGAGAAAACTCTAAATAGGGTCACAACAAGTCAGACATGACTGAAAACAATTGAACAACAGCATAGATGGGAAGATGTATTGGTAAATGAAGCTCTAGTCCAACAATCAACTGAAAAAAAAGTGAGGAATGGACAAAAGTAAAATATGAACTCTTCCCATTTTTGAGAGGTCTGTAAGATGCAAAAGTTACTACAAAGGGCTGACCAAAAGAGCTTGGCAGTTGCCTGAGCCAACAAATTAGCAAGCACAACATTGGTTTAGAGGGCAGATTCATATGCAAAATACTGACAAAGTAGCAGATGACAACTACATGACTTCTGGCAAATCATTTGTATTGCGTTAGACCAGAACCCTCCTCATTTCTTTCTGGCAAAGACTTCCTTGCTCCCTGAGGCATAAAAAGTCCAGCCTGTGGGGAATTGGTGCTTCAGGTTTAATGGGGTTCCTATTTCCTTTCTAATTTAGTGATTGGTTGTTGGTGGTCAGTGTACAAGTACAGAGTAGCTGTTTTATCTGAATTACAGTAAGGACCTCATTTTATTGACCAGTAAGTCACACATAAACACAACCCTCATTCCTTAATTAGTATTTCTTATACAAACATCCATCAGCACTTTACTACTTTTCTTAGGCTTATCAGAGCTGCCAGGATCACCATTCTTGAACTTTGGAGCATTATTAATAGTTAAATAGCATTAATAAAACAAAGAGAAACACTGCTTTGACATAGAGGCAACTTGTTACAAGTGAGAACTGAGCAAAGACGATATGGGAGCTAATGTCTGGTATGAAACTGTAATGATTCACATTAACTTTTCTCAGATTGAGAATGAATGTGATTGGGAAAACAGTTGTAGAGACTATGCCATTTGGGAAAATGACTTGGATTTTGCAAGTTATTAACAAGGTTAATTTTACACATTTTTCTACCTTTATTTTTTGCTTGCATATTCAGTTACATATAACTGAATTCACTTGTATTATGTTTGTATAAAATGAGATGCTACTGTACTACCTTTTTAATCTTAGGAATTGTGTAACCTCTTGATCTTTTGTTATGTAAGATCAGATAAGGATGAGAACATTGATAAGGATGGAACATTGGATGAAAGAATGATTGACAGCAAAAGACCATTGGTAGCAGAGGATCTTGGGACTCTCAGAGCTCCCTCAGGTCCCCGTTCTTATCTAAAGATCCTCTGCTACCAATGGTCTTTAACTGTCAATCATTCTTTCATCCAATGTTCCATCCTTACCTTTTGCATCCTGCTCTTACAGTTATATATAAATATCTATGTACATATTTAAATCATTTTATTATTATCATTTTTATTTCATTAAATGATCTATAAGTGTCTAATCCCTCTAACTTGAGCATGAATCCTTAGAGTAGACTTTATAAGACTTAGTTTCAAATTGATCAATTAATATTTATTATGTGCCAGTTACTCTGGACATCTAGACGGCAAAGTAGATAACTATACCTTGGGCTTGGACTCAGGGAAACTCATCTTTCTGAATTCAAATCTGGTCTCAGATACTAGCAATAGGATCCTGGGCAAGTCACTTAACCTTGTTTGCCTCGGTTTCCTCATCTGTTAAATGAGCTGAAGAAGGAAATGGCAAACCACTTCCAGTATCTTTGCTAAGAAAACCTCAAATGGGGTCACAAATAGTTGGTCAGCTGAACAGCTGAACAACTATATGCCAGACACTGTGCTAAGTGCTAGGATACAAAAAGAAGTAAAAGATGGCCCCTTCCCTCAAGTAGCTTACAGTTTAATGAGGGAGGCAAAATGCAAACAAATAGATACAAAGCAAACCATATATTATACACACATATATGTGTCTGTATATATATGAGATAGAGACAGAGACATAGACACAGGGACAGAGACATACCAAGAGAGATGGATAGGAGATAATTAACAGAGGGAAGGCACAGAATAAGAGAGAGGCTGTGGAAAGCTTCCTCAAAGAGCTGGTTTGTTTGGTGAAGAGGGATGTAACTGGATCAGTGATCCGTTAGGCAAGGTTTCAAGCACTGGTTCATAAGCTATACAGTTTTTACACCCCTCTTCAACTCCAACTGTCACAATGCTTATCTTCCTTCAACAATCAGTTCAGTTAAATCATAAAACTTTCCCTGAACTTTCAAGCTGTTAAGTCTCTCTCCTTTCAAATTACTTTGCATTGAAGTGAAGTGAGCAGAGCCAGAAGAACACTGTACATTGTAATAGCAATATTGTGCAATGATCAACAATGAATAACTTAGCTTTTATCAGCAACATAATGATCCAAGACAAGGCCAAAGGACTCTTGGTGAAAAATGCAATCCACTTCAAGAGAAAGAAATGATAGAGTGTGAATGCAGGCCAAAGCACAACATTTTCACTTAATCTTCTTTCACGATTTTTTTGAATATGTCTTATTCCACAACATGATGAATAAGGTATTATGTTTTACATGATAGCACACGTATAACCTATATCAAATTGCTTACCATCTCAGGAAGCAGGGAGGGGAGGAAAGGAGAGAGAGAATTTGGAACTCAGATTTTTAGAAAATGAATGCTAAAGTGTTTTACATGTTATTGGAAAAAATAAAATATTACTGAACTTAAAAACCCCATATTTGATTATGTTCATATTATACCCCCATAGTAGACCATAAGTTTTGGCATAAAGTAAGGGCTTAATGTTTATCGAATTAACTAAGTTGATCAAGTGTGGCAAGTCTTTTCTTTCTTTCTCTATTGAGAGGACTCCATTTTATAATGGACCACCAAAAAGGAGATGCATGGGAGAACTTCATTAGGTAACTCCTCTCCCTGTGCCCCATTGCCCCTTCAATATAACCCTTGGTCATTGGAAGAAATTCAAGAATTACTACAAAGAAAAAGGAGAGATTTCCCTTGGGAAAAGGCAAAGTTAGACTGAACAAAGCAGGGTTAGGGAAGCTAGTCACCCACAATAAAAGTTTGGCTCCAAACAGTAGAAGGCTGGTGAGAGGACTGCCCATTGACTGAAGTTATGATGTAAAGAGAAAATACAGTTGTAAAAGTGGAACTTTGACTGAGGATTGGGAAAGTGGAAGTTGAAAACACAGCTGTGTAGGATCCGTGGCAAAGAGGAAATGCATCCTTCACCACACAGAGAAAGATTGGTGCAGTCTGTAAACAAATAGAGGAAACTGGAGCCAGGCTTCTCAAGGAGGCATAGCCTGTATGCACCTACCCAACCTTGTGGATTGGGGTTAGCAATAAACAGAATGATCCTATCCAGATGAAGGAAAATTGTGTGATTCAGTAGGCTCTTAGCTCTTTCATAAGGGCTTTGGATTCCTTGAATCCCAGTAGACATGGAGCCAGAGGCTGCCTCCTTTCACTGGAATGTCTAAGATGTATTAAATAATTGACTGTACCTTTAATTGAAAGTTGGTGATGATGGGCTCTTCCCCATGACAAGACAAGGAAATTCATGTAATTTCCCCTTCCTGACAGCTCTTTTTTATGAAGTCTATCATGTCAGCACAGAAACTTCTGAGAAGAATGGAAAATCTTCAATTCTTAGGAATTTGAAGGAATTCTACCCTTCTGGGAAGTTACCAGCAGAATTTAAACACTAGAGGGTCCTCCGTCTGCCAGTCCTCCCCAAAGTTCCTTTTGCTGTAGCAATGTCACCATTTCTTTCCCTTCATCTGGTAGGGGGACTAACTCATGACCCAACTCCTCTAACATGAAACTCCCAGAAGAGTAACATAGCGCCTGACACACAATAGGTGCTCAATAAATGTTAATGGACTGGCTTATTGGTCTCCAAGGCCTATTGTTGATTGAAATCTTGAATGGTTTGTGATATCTCTCAGGGAATCTCCACTGAGATGGATGTCACACCCAAGCACCAGATTTTTCTTAGCAGTGGTATACCCTTTCTTCCCAGGGTCAGGGACCTAGAGTTGACGTGGGGCAAGGTCCCTGGGGTTAACTGTAAATATGTGTCCACTTCAGCAGGCCCCTGGACCCAATCTTTACCCCACAGAGAAAACAGTTTATCATGGAGCTTTCAAGGGGCTGAAGAATGAATGGCACAAGGGTGAAGATAATACTAAGGGTGAGGGAGAAGGGGCTGAAGCCCTATTGGTTTTTCTCTGTGAAGTCTTGGGCCTTTCATCCCAAGTTTCTGAGATGGGAATGGGGACATTATACAATAGTGACTTCTAAAGGAGTTCACCGTCTTGCCTTCATCCTTAGCTTCTTCTTCAGCCATCCAATCTCCTTGGCTCTATTCTGCACCCCAAGTAACACTAGTTTCTAATCTCCATAATCTGCAACCACTGGCTTCTGTTCTTGAGTCTCTGGTCTCCTAGGACTCCCTTTTCCAACCTTCCCATAGTCTCTATTCTGCAATTTCATCTGAGATTTTTCCTTGACCTTCAAGTGACTTCCAGTCACTAAAATGGTCCTCTCTACCTTGCTGTCGCCACTGCTGCTTATTCCATTCATGATCCTCTTGGCGGAGGAAGTGATTCTGATAGATAACTGTGGAGTTGGAGAGTCTTCAAATCAGGTACAGCCTGCATTTCCTAAATGCTCATCTGAATTCTCTTCCTTTTTTCCTTCATGTTTTCTTATTAAAAGTTGAAAACTGAATATTCACCCCTCTTTGGAATGCCCCCAAAATTGTGCCAGGAGGAAGATACATTTTCTCAGCTTTCCTTCAGGGTTAAACTTCTCAGTGATTATAATTATAGAACATTCAATTTTTTGTTTGCTTTCTTTTCTGGCCTGGCTTTGATTCAGGATCTACAAAATATAGTGGGGGTTTATTTGTTTGTGTGTGTGTGTATTTTTAATGCAAGACCATTAACCTTGAGAGGGAAGGATATATAACCAGAGATGTGCTAGAAAATGTTTAAAACTACATTTTTAAGTTTTATCTGTATTATTAATATTTTCATCACTTTCTTAAACCTAGACATCAACAAAACAATAAATCAAGTTGTGATTTTTAGTATTTGCTGATTCTCAAGGTATAGATGCTTACACTGTAAATTCAATAATCTAGCCTATTCTTTCTGGCTCTGGCATACTTTTAGTCAGGGCTTAATAAAGAAATAATTCCCATTTCTATAGTTCTTAAAGGTTTGCAAAGTACTTCGTCATAACAACTCTGCATCATTTCACAATTTTATGGATGAGGAATCGGGCTCCGAAAGGTGAAATGGCACAGTATCCAAACCAGAATTAGGCTCCATACTTTCTGATCCAAAATCTCTCATGAGATCACACTTCCTAGGTTAGTCAGAAAATCACTATAGCCTTCATCTGGGGTTTCAGCCTGTCAGGTACATGATATGCTTAGCTTTTAACTAATCTGAAGGTGACCTCTTACATCCTAGCCCCAGACCAGACCAGAGTCTAGCCCTGGAAAAGGAAGCTGATAGACACAGAAGCATTCCCAAGGCTGATCTCATTTCGTATTCTGCAGCAACCAGAGACCAGGGACACCAAGTTCCCATGCAAATCCATTCCAGAGATTAAACTGACATTAAAGAAAGCTGGAATTGGCCACAAAGGACACAATGACACAATGAGACAATGATAATGCAGTATTTTTACATTCTCTATCAGTCAAATAAATAAGGCCCTTTACTTTCTTACCCTCTTAATATTAAAAAAAAAACCCACAAGACTTGACAAAACATCACATTCAGAAACCTGGAATTTAAGAATTTGTAAAATGTCACAGGTAAACCATTCCCTGATGTACCCTATCACCTGAAATTTTAATAAACTATGTAGAAGGTGACATTTAGCCATAATATTATATATTATTTTGTTCTTGTGTACACAGTGCTGTATCCATATTTTATCCTTTTTTTCTTTATTCTCTAAGTAGCTCATTAAGTCAAGAGCCCACTAATCAAATATGAATTCCCAAGACCTGACTCTTCTTATGGACAGCACTCCACTTAGAGGAGAAGCTTTTAACCTGGGATCTTTAGTCCTGGAGTACATAGGCAGATTATTAGGGGTCCATGATCTTGGATGGGAAAAAGTACATGTTTATTTTCACCAGCTTCTAACAAATTTTATATTTCCTTTAATTATTAAAAACATGATTCTGAAAAGTCCCCATAGATTTTATTTTTAAAGGGGTCCAGGACACATACATAAATATATCTTATGGGTACTTTCCTTTCTCATTTCCTTCTTCCTTTGTTCCTTTAACCCCATATAAAACATACAAAATACTTTTATTTTTTTTTAATTTATTCAAAATTAATTTAGAATATTTTTCCATGGTTACAAGACTCTTGTTTTTTCCCACCTCTACCCCCACTTTTCTCCCATAGTCAATGTAAGACCACTGGGTCTTACATGTGTCATTGATGAAGAACTATTTCCATATTGTTGATATTTGCACAAGCATGATCATTTAGAGTCTACATCCTCAATCATATCCCCATCAACCCATGTGATCAAGGAGTTATTTTTCTTCTGTGTTTCTGTTCCCACAATTCTTCCTCTGAATGTGGATGGTGTTCTTTCTTATAGGTCTCATAATTGTCCTGGATCATTGCATTGCTGCTAGTAGAGAAGTCTACTACATTTGGTTGCACCATAGTGTATCAGTCTCTGTATACATTGTTCTCCTGGTTCTGCTCCTTTCACTCTGCATCAGTTCCTGGAGGTCCTTCCAGTTCACATGGATTTCTTCCAGTTCATGGCTTCTTTTAGCACAATAGTATTCCATCACCAACATATACCACAATTTGTTCAACTGTAGTCATTTCAGTTATGTCTGACTCTTTGTGATCCTTTTTGGGGTTTTCTTGGCAAAGATACTGGAGTGGTTTGCTGTTTTCTTCTCCAGCTCATTTTGCAAATGAGGAAATTGAGGCTAATAAGGTTAAGTGACTTGTCCAGGGTCACACAACTAGTAAATATGAGACTAGATTTTAATTTGGGAAAATGAATTTTCCTGACTCCAAATCTAGCACTCTATCTCTAACTTAAAGAATTCCTGGTGCCTAATAAATATTTCTTTTCTCTTTCCCTCCCTCTTCCCTTCTAACATGTTATTCAATTCCACTTAACAAATATTTATTAAAGTACTGTTCTTGATAGTTGGAGTAGAAAGACAAATAACTAAAAATATTGCTCTCCTCAAGGAGATAGTGGGAAAGAATGTATACTCAAGTATATACAAAGAATGTGCACTCAAGTACGTGCAAAATATGCAGGAAACACTAATTAACTTGGGTGAGTAGAAGAGAGCACTTCTTAGTACTCTTTGGGGAAGATCAAGGAGGGCCTCATGTAGGAAGTAAGAAACATATAAACTAAGATTTTAAAAGAGTTAGGGATTCCATGAAGCAGAAATAAAGAGAAAGAACATTCTCAGCATGTTTGTTAGCTATGCAAAGTCACAGAGCTAGGAAATGGAATGTTATACAAGGTTCCCCAAAATCCTGGTGCAGTCTTAGATTTAAAAAGTTAAAACTGCACTAAGACCATGGGGACACTGTAAATGGGAAACAGTAAATAGACTAATTTGGCTGGATAAAAAGGGCAAGTAAGGGTAAATAATGTGAAATTAGCCTAGAAAAATAGATTGGAGTCCAATGTGAAAAGCTTTAACTGGCAAATCAAGGAACTGGAGTCTTAGTCTCAATGACCATTTGTGCAGTAATTTATAGTGCGATTTCTTTTTGGTATGGCTTCTCCACCAATGTCCCTTTCAACCTTCAAATTCTAGGATTTTCCCCATTTTCTCCAATTTTCTCCATTCACTACTCTTTCATTTCTCCATTTCTCCACTTTTTGAATGAACAAAATAAATCATATAATGTATAGCTATGGATAAAACACAAAATTCCAAGATTTCAAATATTTAAGATGTAATTGAGTCAAATGGTAAAGTCAATGTTGAATTTTATCATAGCCCTTGGAATTGATGAAGTTGAGAATATAATCAAGACTTATTTGGGATCACAGATTTAGAGCTGGCAGGGAGGGACCTTAGATGCTATCTAGTCTTGTGCTATACTGCCTCCATCCATAGTGAAGTGTTCTTCCTTTCCCCATATACATTTGGTATGGGTTCTGACTCGAGACCTTCATGTTCTTAGTAGTTGCTCACTCAGATAAACTATTCACCTTTATCTTGATGTGTTTGAGTATGAGGGGGAGAGATCCAATAATGCCTATTTCAAATATTGCCATTGGACTCATTCCTCCCAATGTTGATCCTTGTCTATTGTGGTTTGGAGATCAAAGGAGATGTCCATTTGATGCAAGGACACAGAAATGGGTGACCCACAAGTGACATTCTGTCTTCCTTGTTGGCTGTTAATCTTGAAGGTGAAGGTGAATCACCCAGAAACTGAATCACATTTCAAGCCTGTGCAGCCCAAAGGATAAGTAGAGTATTCAGAAATGAACCCATGTCACTCTTCAAAGCATAAAGAAACCAGAGCAGCAAACTGTATGCCTTTCTTCTCACACTGAAGATATTTTCTTTTAAAATATATTTTTATTTCTTTAAGTATTTCCCAATTACATAAAACAATTTTAACATTCATTTAAAAAATTTTGATTTCCAGAATTCTCCCCCTTTCTTCTACCCTGCTCTCCTCCTTGAGCTAGCAAAAAACCAAAACAAAACAATGATATTGGTTATACATGTGAAGTCATGCAAAGCATATTTCCATATTAGCCATGTTGAAAAAGGACAAGAGAAAATGAAAGTTTATAAAGTATGAAGACTTTATCGAATTGGATTTATATCTAATTGACTCAGACCACTTGAATTTAAGTGCTCTTGGAACTTGGAATAATTTCTTCAATTGATTTTGTCCATCAACTATTTTAGTTTGGTTCTCAGGCTTGGTTTATAAGAGGCCATATATGGGCCTTCATAATTATTTGTACCAGCAATACAGTCACCAGGGAGTTTTCTAGCTTTTGCAAGGGTGCGTCTGAATGCTCTAGGCAAATCTGCATCAATTCAGAGAAGTAGGAAATACTTTCCCAGGCATGATCTCTGGCATCGTTGGACGGTATCATATGAAACTCAGCCAGGCATCCTGAGGTTGTGGTTCAATGACTGTTTTCTCACTCAATGCCATGAAAGGGAAAAGCGATACCAAGTATAGATTTTTCTGACAGCTGTGCGGGCTGAGCTCAAGATTTCGTTACTGGTTCAATTCATATGGATGTGTTAAAATTGTATCTTGTTCTGGTCCCTCACCCTGCCCTCCCTTCTAGTTAGTATAGTAGAGAGATTTATAAATAGCCAGTATAAAGTAACAACAGCAGCAAGTAGGATTGCAAAGGAGAACCTGGAAGTCATCTATAAGCTGACCCAAAGATCAAAGGAGCACAGTTTACAGGTTGGATTATATATTCACCAAAATTCACAACCTGATAAGATACACTGAATCAGAAGTCATTTAAACAATGCTTTCAGGGTTTTGCTTTTATGATATGTAGATTCCAAACAATTTTAGACCTCCACAGCTCCAGACCAGAAGGATATAAAAAAAAAAAAGATGCTGATAACGTTGGGATGACAACTTTGGAATTTCACAGATACCTTTGAGATGATTGGGATATGTTAATTAACCGAACCTGAGGTGGCACAGCTTGGAGTTGGTCCATTCCCCCAAAAGACCCTATAAAAATGAAACCTCAAACACCTGCCTTCAAGCTTTCTTTCATTTCCATTGAGGTTACGCTGCTGTGTGCTCCCATTGCAATGCCATGGTTATGTGACTGAAACTCTGTCTCTTCCCCTTCTCCAAACTCTTCCCCATGCTACCTGCCTTCCTCTGTCACCCATCCTCTGTCTGCCTCAGTAGTTCTTTCACCATTTGACTCTGTGTCTTATTAAAATATGATTGCAACCCCTTTCTGACTGCTAATGCTGCTCTTTCCCAGCGAGTACCCAAAGAACCAGGTGTTCCTGTCTCTTTTTCATAATTTCATAAATTCACTGTAGTAGTTTACCTCTTTGGTCCTCAGTTTATTTTTTATGAGTTACCTTACATTTTTAAAAATTAGATTTCTTTCAATTTACAAGCATTTATTTTCTTTTCCCACTTCTACTACTACTCCCCCTTAAAAAAATGGGAAGGGAAATCATAATAAATTTACATAGCCAAGCAAAAAAAAAATAACCTATTGGTCATATCGCAAAATGTGAATTATTCTGTATATTTATCACCTTTCGTTAGGAAGTGGGAAGCATTCTTTATCATCAATAATCTAGATGTGAAGTCTTTCCAAGTTGTCTGTTTTTTAAATGATACTTTTATTGTGTAAAAACAGTTGTCTTGGTTTTACTCAATTCACTCTGCTTCAATTTGTACAAATCTTTCCAAGTTTCTCTGAAACCATCCCTTTATCATTTCTTATAGCACAATAATAATCCATTACTTTATGATAATTTATTTAGCCAGTCCCAACTGATAGGTATCAACTTATTTTTCAGGTTTTTTTTGCTACTACTAAAAGAATATATTAATACATTAATACTAAAATAATGTATTAATATATAATTATGTATTAATAATAATATTTCATAATAATAAATGTATTAATACATATTAGCCCCTTTTCTCTCTATTTGATCTCTTTGAGATAAGACCCTACTGGTGCTATTGGTGGGTTAAAGCATGTCTACAGTTTGGTGAATTTGGGGGCCTAGTTCAAAACTGCCAACAGCAAGAAAATGGAAAGGCATGCTCGGGCTACTTGCCCATCGTCACATAAATGGTAGAAGAACTTGAAATCCAGGTATATGTGTCTTTGGGCTGGCCCCCTCTCCAATATGCCAAGCTCCCTTAAAGATGGGTTGTCTTCCATTCCATTAAACAGTCTCTATTCAGTTTCCATGACTGCTCTAACTGTTTTCTTTTTCTATTGTTTGGCTGTCCCAACCTTCATGCTGCCACCACAAGATTTCATCGCATCTGTACCCAAACAGCACCTCCTGCTAACCTCAGTGTGATAGATAGCCCTCTCCTCCCGGGATCTATCTTACTGGTCATTGGAAACTTATAGTAGGAGCTAACATCCTATTTGTACAACTCTGTTTTGGCTGTATTCCCTCACCCACTCCAGAGAGCCATTCTTTATGATAAAGTATAAGCAGTGAAGAAATAAAACTTCCACAAGGCTGAACACATATTTTTAAAGTTTAACATTATATGTAATGGTCTACCTCCATGATTCTAATTCACTTTACTAGATAATGCCATGCATTTGAGTTATTTGTGGTCAGTACCAAATAGGGACTTCATGCTTGTTGAATGAATGAATGAACTGATGCATGAATGTAAGCCCTCTTCTGAAGTCTTTCTGATACATCTGAAAATAATAGACAAGTGATAGTTAATGACTGTATAAAATGTTGGTTTCATATTTGTTTGTTATAGCACTAGGTAGATTTGTCAAAAACAGCTAATGGGACCAGATTTGGGATCGAAAAATCTCCAGTTTGGTCAGGCACCTCTTATTCAGTAAGGGCAGGCAACATCTCTTTGCACATAACTTGGCATGATTTCACCATGCCAAGCTTCTATGCTCAAAGAGCAATCACTTATCTTTACATCTAATATTTGATCTAACCAGACTTGGCAGTGATTCCTGAGCAACTGGAATATGTTACACAAAATTCCCGTCTTCTCCATCAATTAACCTTTGGGTCTCCTTGTGGGAATCCACCCAAAGATTTTTCACAGTACATGTAGTAAAATGAATCTCTAAGATTAGCAAAAACTTTCCATGTGGATATTGTTGAAAAGGAACAACTATCCTAAGTAGTCAGTTCAGCTTTCTCTTACTCTTGGTCTTACCTAATGATGATTTACTGGTTCAACTGTGTCTGGATTACAACAATCCCTCCCTAGATGGACAATTGTTTTATGAATTTTCACTTAAACAAACAATAGCAATTTATCTCTTTCAAGTTACTCTTCGTTTCCTCCCTTCCTTCAGCTCAAACACACTCCTGAAACTGTAGCTTACAAGCTCCCGGGGTCATTATCTTTTAATAGTCAGCCAGTAGATCTGACTAATTGAAAGGAAAGGCATTTACTGCAATGGCATCATAAGAACAATAGCTAGAAAACATTCTCCTGTGGGATGTACCCTATCCCACAAATCCACCAAGTGTCAATGAAAATAATGGGCATGCACTTACAATATTTTGGAAAGATAGGCACAAAAGTGAATGCACGTGGACAAGGTACCCAGCACTTAGGGTCCAAATTTATGATATCCTTGAGCTATTGTTTCCTTCTAGTCCAATGTCTCTCTTGGGTAGGCCACTCACTTCCTAGGATCCTGCTGGGTTCTTTCAGAAAGATCAAAGACATTTCTTCTAGAATCTTTACTTCCCCAGTTCTGCTTTCTCTGGGTAGGGACCTAGGACTTACACTTTTATTTTGGTAGATGGGATAGGGCTGGGTGTTCTCAGTGGAAAATCTCACCCCAAGTTATAGTCACTTAATAAAAATCACAGATGCTTATCTCTGTGGCTTATGCCCAGAGTGGACTATTGGTATTGCTTTAGTTCTAAAAAACTATAAATTGGGTGCAACTATATGATGCAGTAGATTGAGAACCAGGCCTAGAGATGGGAGATCCTGGGTTCAAATCTGGCCTCAGATACCTCCTAGTTATGTGACCCTAAGCAGGTCACTTAACCCCCATTGCTTAGTCCTTACAGCTCTTCTGTCTTGGAACTAATACATAATATTGATTCTAAGATGGAAGGCAGGGTTTATATTAGGAAAAACAAATGAACTCCCTAATTCGTACATACCAGTGAATGTGTTGGGAAAGGATACAGAGATGGTCCCTATCAATGAATGCAAATAAGTTACTCAAAGCATTATACTCTTTACCACTTGCAAATGAGCCTATTCAAAGTTTCATACTTTGGCAAAACAAACATTATACATTCAAAATCTGTATGGGGCCGGACTTTACAACTATTTTTATGATGTGGGTGACTTTATACTATTATAGGGAAATTCTTCCACATAGTAGATATGAGAGGCAGAGCAACTATTCAGAAGCATCCATGGCAATAATTCTTCATGGCATGAGGACCAGAGGTGAACCTGCTTCAGTCTATTCTGAGTCATTTCAGTTGCCAACTGAGGGGTTCCAAATCCTCCCCATAAAATTTCAGAACCAGATGGAGAAACTGAGCAACCTCTGGAATTTCACTAGAGGAGTAGTTCTCCTATTATGATCTCCTTCACTGCTGGTAGCAACAGAATAACCCATAGTCTCTCTCCTTCCTTAAAATAACAGAATATGGTAGTGGGAAGGGAGCTCAGTGGTCATCTCGTTCAATCTGTACATGACAACAACAACAGCTAGCATTAATATAGTTATTTAAGTCTTGCAAAGCCCTTTAGAAATATCTCATTTTGAGAATCTCTTTTCCAAGACAAACCCAGGATTTAAATGAACACAATTATAAAACACTTTTTACACAGAGAAAGTCAGATCTAAACTATCGGAAAAATATCAATTACTCATTTGTTGGATGAGTTAACATAATAAAAATCACAATTCTACCTAAATTAATTATGTAGTGTCATACCAAACTATCAAAAATTATTTTATAAAACTAGAAAAAATAATGACAAAATTCATCTGGAAGAAAAGAAGATCAAGAATATTGAGGAAATTAATAGGGAAAAAATGTTAAGGATGGTGACCTAGCAGTACCATATCTCAAACTGTACTGTAAAGCAGAAATTGTTAAAATAATCTGGCACTGCCTAAGAATCAGAAGGGTGGATCAATGGAATAGACTAGGGGTAAATGATCTCAGCAAGCTAGAATTTGATAAACCTAAAGATCCCAGATTTTGGGAAAAGAACTTACTATCTGACAAAAACTGCTGGGAAAACTGGAAAACAATATGTCAGAAACTATACATAGATCAATATCTTACAACCTATTTCAAGATAAGGTCAAAAACACTATATGATTTAAATAAAAAGGGTGATACTATAAGTAAATTAAGGGAATGTTTAGGGAATAGTTTATCTGTCAGATCTTTGGAGAAGTGAAGAATCTATGGGCAAAAAAGAGAAAGAAATATTACAAAATATAAAATGAATATTTTTGAGTATATTAAGTTAAAAAGGTTTTGTATAAACAAAACCAATGTAACCAAGACTAGAAGGGAAACAAAAAACTGGGGGCAGGGAATTTTGTAACAAATTTCTCTGACAAAGGTCTCATTTCTCAAATACATAGATCTAAGTCAAATTTATAAGAATACCAGCCATACCCCAGTTGATAAATGGTCAAAGGATACAAAAAGCAGTTTTCAGATAAAGA
The DNA here is from genome assembly GCF_027887165.1 of Monodelphis domestica. Classification (NCBI taxonomy): domain Eukaryota; kingdom Metazoa; phylum Chordata; class Mammalia; order Didelphimorphia; family Didelphidae; genus Monodelphis; species Monodelphis domestica. Next base: position 98,610,423 of record NC_077232.1, read on the forward strand.
AATCAAAGCTATCAATAATCATATGAAAAAATTATCTAAATCACTCTTGATTAGAGAAATTCAAATTAAAACAAATCTTAATATCACCTCACACCTATCAGATTGGCAAATCTGACAGTAAAGGAAAGTGATAAATGTTGGAAAGGATGTGGCAAAATTGGGACATTAATGCATTGTCAGTGGAGCTGTAAACTGATCCAAACATTCTGGAGGGCAATTTGGAACTATGCCCAAATGGTTATAAAACAGCAATACCATTTGATCCTGTGATGCCACTTCTAGGTAAGTATCCCAAAGGAATTTTTAAAAGGGAGAAGGACCCATTTGTCTAAAAAATGTTTATAACAGTTCTTTTTGTTGGGGCAAAGAATTGGAAATTGAGGAGCTGTCCATCAAATGTGGTAAATGATGGTGCTGGAAGAAATGAATGGGATGATTTCAGAAAGAACTGGAAAGACCTACATGAACTGATGCAGAATGAAATAAGCAGAACCAGGAGAATGATGAATACCATAACAGCAATATTGTGGAATGATTAGTTGAGAAAGACTTAGCTATTCTCCTCAATACAATGATATAGGACAATTCTGAGGGACTTATGATAAAGAAAGCTGTCCACCTCCAGAGAAAGAACTGTTGGAGTCAGAATGTAGATCAAAATGTACCATTTTTTACTTTAGTTTATTTGGGTTTTTGGTTTTATATGAGTATTTTCTTATAAAAATTAACAATATGGGAATTTGTTTTGTCTGATTATTCATGTATATCCCATATATAATTGCTTACCAGCTCCAGGAAGGGAGAGGGAAAGGAGGGAAGGAGACAATTTGGATTATATAAATTCAGAAAACTTAAGTGGAAAATTGTTATTACATATAGTTGTTAAATAAAATTTCTTTACAAAAAACACTCCAAATATCTCCTTTTGTCATTATAATTCTGAGAAATAGTCATGATTATCATCTCCATTTTACATATGGGAAACTGAGGCTGAGAGGTTAAATGACTTGCCCAGGGTAACAAAGCTCATAAGTGTCTGAGGTCAGATTTAAAGTCACTTAATTTTTGTTTGACACTGCTCATGCTTTATGTGTGTCTTCTGAGTCATATGTGGACTCAAAAGACCTGAATTTGAATCCTGACTTTGCAATTTATTCCATATGACCTTGACCAAGGCACTTAGACTCCTGAGTTTTGTTTCCTTATCTCTAAGATGAAAGTGCAGGGGCAGTTAGGTCGAACAGTTCATAGAGCACCAGTCCTGGAGTCAGTAGTACCTGAATTTGAATTAAACCTCAGATACTACCTGTGTGACCCCCGGCAAGTCATTTAACTCTGTTTGCTTCAGTTCACCATCTATAAAAAATGATCTGGAGAAGGAAATGGCAAATCATTCTAAGACCTTTGCTAAGAAAACCCCAAGTTGGGTCATAACGTATCAAAAAAAAAGGACTGAAAATGACTGAGTAATAAAAAAGGGTTTGATTAGAGATGATCTGAGGTCCCTTTTATTTCTAAATCTATGACCCTATGAGCCTCAGAATATGGTAGCCTATGCCCTTAGGATCCTAGTTCCTGTTCTCTGGATTTTCTCTAGGTTCTCAATGCCCCTTCTAAAATATGATGCTTATATCCTATATATTATTGTGCCATATCTGAAACAAATATGAATTCTTTAAAAGTTTTTTCTTCTTTCAATTTGTATAGATGATCCTCAGAAAAGTAAAGCCATTAACATCCATTAGAAATTAAGTCCAAATGTACACATTTAAAATCTCCAAACATCTCAAATCTGAACTTTGATTTCCATTTGACTTCTGACCTTGACATTGGTGCACATAATACCTCGAAAAAAAGGTGGGATTTAGGGTAGAGATCAAAAAATCGTCACAGTAATCTTTCACTGACATGTTTCTATGATACACATTATTTGATTATAATTATCAGGTGATATGGGTAATTTATTTCAAATGACCACACAAAAACTCATACATTCAAATGCGTTTGTTCTCCTTTGGAGTTGACATCTCAGGTTATACAACATTCCTCTGCATCTCCTGAAAGGAGGGGAACTTTCACCTTTGTGTGGGTGGATTTGATTCTGAGTGAGGTCTAAAAGTCATGCAAGAGCCAAGCACAATTTTTAAAAAGTGAGAGATAAAGCATGTGATGATAATTTAGCTCAAAAATAAGGTGTGACTAGAATGCAATAACATTGATTATCTCTCTCTGTGACACAGAAACCTACTTTGAAGGCAAATGCAAAGTGGAGTCCTATTCACCATCACATCCACTTTTGGGGAAGCTTGATTGCAAGTCAAAAGACAAAGAAATCTGACTTGATGTTGTCCTTAAATAGCAGGGTGATCTTGGGCAAGTCATTTCCCTTTTATTAGTATGATTCTTTATCTATAAAATGAGAGCTTGGACTAAATGCTCCCTGAGCTCTCTTCCAACCTTTATGATTTGAAACCATCATTGGGACATTTAAGTTATAATTTTTAATAATCAGTTTTAAATTGTGTTTTGCATTTGTTACAGTAATATTTATATAATAAACAGATAATATTTATAAACTTATACATCTAGAGTTGATCAGGGCTTCAGATGTCATGTAGTCCAACTCCCTCATAAGAGAAAATAAAGGACAAGAGAGTTCAAGGAACTAGACTAAAATTTACCAGTAGTAAATGGCAGATTTGAGATCAGTTTTATACTTACTATTTGTGAGACCCTGGGCAAATCACTTAACCCTGTTTGCCTCAGTTTCCTCATATGTCAAATATAAAAGAAGAAAATGTCAAACTATTCTAGTATCTTTGCCAAGAAAATCACAAATGGAGTAGGGGAGACAGATGCAACTTAAACACCTGGACAAAAACAATTACTGCATTCATTTGGTTCAGTTTAGAGCAAGCTCTTGTGGTAATTTCAGATACAACTTTGCAGGCCATGAACCTAAAATCGGTTTGTTTTCAAAGATTATGAATTTTCAGAAATCTTTAACCCTATTTTTAACTTCTGTTGTTTCCCCAATATATTAAGTGAGAGCAAGTTATGGGTGAAATGATCAGAAATAATAAGAAATGAGCTGAAACTAGGAAGTTTAAAAACAAAAATAAAATTTTCTAGTAAGATTATGTGGTCCTTTAGGTCAGGGCTCAATCCCAGAATGAAATACTTTCCCTTTAAGACAGTGGTTCTCAAACATTATCTCAGGACCCTTTTGTGTTCTTTTTTTTTTTTAAACCCTTACCTTCTACCTTGGAGCCAATACTGCATATTGGCTCCAAGGCAGAAGAGTGGTAAGGGCTAGGCAATGGGGGTCAAGTGACTTGCCCGGGGTCACACAACTGGGAAGTTTCTGAGGCCAGATTTGAACCTAGGACCTCCCATCTCTAGACCTAGCTCTCAATCCACTGAGCTACCCAGCTTCCCCCGCCTTTATGTTCTTAAAAAGTATTGAGAACCATCCTCACAAGCTTTTGTTTATGTGAATTATATCTATTGATATATATATATATATATATATATTAGATTTGAAAACATCTTAGTATTGTTATGAAAATAGTTTGGCCCTCACAAGACCCTTTACAGCATCTCAGAGAACCTCAGAAGTCCTAGGACCACACTTTGAAAACCATTGTTTTCACAGAATAAATCCCAGAAACCTTTCCTTTCCAATTCACCAATGAGAAAAGTCAGACTCTAAAGGCTAGACGTGATCTCAAGGAGTCTGAGATAACTTATGAATGAAGTCTCAGAATCTTATTTACTCTACATGGTTTGTATACTCACTTCCTCATATTTCCTCACTAAATCATTTTTTATTGCACAAGAAACCCACAAATAGCAGCCACTTCAGTAAAGTGTGTAGGTATCTCTCCTCATTGCTCCAATGCTAAATATTATGAGCTGTCCCTTAGCAACAGAAGAGCCTCTTGCCATTGGTTATGAGCAGACAGCTTCTGAGTATTCTGTGGTATGTTGATGGCTACAAGACGAGCCAAAGCCTGAGTTAGACCTTGGCAGACCTTCTTGAAGGAACGTTTGAGCTATATTTCCATGGCACAAAGTGAAGTGGAAATCCAGGAGCTAACCAGAACATTTGAGTAACGTCATTTGCTAATTCAGATGATTATAGCACCCCCCCCTTCACCACCATCTTGTTTGTTCATTATTTTGAATGAGTTCTTTGACTTGTCTGCTTAGCTTAAAGATACAAGAGCAGGTGCAGCCCAACTACTATGCCACTGAAAGCCTTTGGGATTTAATGGGAGAGGGAGAAGAAAAAGAATGTGGGGAGAAAAAGGGGGGAAGAGAAAGAGAGGAAAAAAGAGAGGGGGAGAGAACGAGAGAGGGAGAGAGAGGTAGGGAGGAAAGGAGAGAGGGAGAGAGGGAGAGAGTGAGAGAGGGAGAGAGAGAGAGAGAGAGAAAGAGAGAGAGAGAAGAGAACATTTTTCACTACTAGCTGACAACTAAAATACTTGGGCTGATACTTTATTCTTTTACTTAAACATTCTGAGTCCTGTTAAAATGTGAATACCTTTAAATAAAAGATTCTTAACTTATCATAGACCCTCTCTGGCAATCTAGGTGGTAAATGCATAATATAAATTATGTAGTATTACAAAGGAAAACCAAGGTGAGGGAAAATAAAGATTTTTTTTTCTCCACCCAAGTTCACAGACTGTTTCGTAACACTTTAATAGTGAGACACACTGCTTAGTTAGGGCAACTATGTATGGACCTCAGTGAATTTCAGGTTAAAATTCTCATTTTAGGAGGATTGTTTTTCAAACTGTTACTAGTCACATTTTAATTGCAAGAAATTTACAGATTTATTTATTTGGAAAAACATGAATAAGAATGAAAGAGTTGAGCCACACTGGGGAGAACTAAAAAGACCTACTGAAGTGAGGAAAGAACCCAATGGAGAAGGTAGACAGAACTGAAGTCTCCTGTATCAAAATTTGTCTAAAACCATCCCTTTTCTTGAACAAAGAGGAGTCAAGAGCTCCTATTCCTTTTTAATCTTCCCTTTTATTAGCATAACTACTCACAGTTAAGAGTTCTTTAAGGTTTACAAAGGGAAACAGGAGGGCTAAAAGACCATCTTAATTTCATCATTTCTATGCTGTGGCTTTGTGTAGATGCAGAGAAAATGATTTTAAATTATTCAAAAGGCTAACAGAGGTTTCAATTTCCCAATGCCATATAATAACCATTAAGTTGTGTTACAGTTTAACAATGAGACACACTGCTTAGGGCATCAGGGCCTCCTATAGCTAGTCATGAAGCCTGACCAAGTTTAGTCCAACAGAACCTTGCCTTATAGTAGTATAACTCAGATCTCAGCCTACAAAGCAGCATCTCACTCCCAGCATCTACTGCATCCCACAGACGAATATCCAAGGCAGGCAGGAAATGCAAAGTGAAGCTTACAATTCTTCCACTTTTAACCAATAGAATTTCCAAACTGGCTGATAGAGGTCAAGTCCAGCAGCTGTCTACTCTTGCACAGAACCAAATCCAGGTAAAGAATTTTCAGAACTTGAACCAGAAAGGCAGAAATCAGACTTCATCCTGGATCAGAACCCTTTGGAGTACTGAAAACTTTAGCTTTAAAATTTCCATCTTATCCCTGAGATCTTAGAAAAACACAGTGCTTGCTGGGTTTGTACCCCAAAGAGATAATAAGGGAAAAGACATGTACAAAACTATTCATATCTGCACTCTTTGTGGTGGCAAAAAAATTGGAAAATGAGGGGATGCCCTTCAATTGGGGAATGGCTGAACAAATTGTGGTATATGTTGGTGATGGAATACTATTGTGCTCAAAGGAATAATAAACTGGAGGAATTCCATGTGAACTGGAACAACCTCCAGGAAGTGATGCAGAGTGAGAGGAGCAGAACCAGGAGAACATTGTACACAGAGACTGATAACTGGTACAATTGAATATAATGGACTTTTCCATTAGTGGCAATGCAGTGATCCTGAACAACTTGGAGGAATCTACGAGAAAAACCACTATCCACATTCAGAGGAAAAACTGCGGGAGTAAAAACACCAAAGAAAAACAACTGCTTGAATACATGAATTGAAGGGATATGGTTGGGGATATAGACTCTAAATGAACATCCTAGTGCAAACAACAACATAGAAATAGGTTCTGATCAAGGACACATGTAATACCCAATGAAATTGCACAACAGCTGCAAGAAGGGTGGGTGGAGAGGAGGAAGGGAAATAAAGTGAGTATTGTAACCAAAAAAAAAGAAAGAAAGAAAAACAGTGCTCAATATCCTTAGGAAAAAAAAAACAAGACCAATCCAAACCTTCCCTCCAGAAGCATAGCAGAATTCATTAAATCCAAAGTCAGAAAATAGGCTGGAAAATGGACAAATAACCCCTCCCCCAACCATAATGAGTTATCATGATTGCAAATATGCTCAAGACACAAACAAAGAAGAAGAGAAGTTCCATATATCTAGAGTTGTCAGCTCAATCAGCTCTGGAGCCAATTAGGAGATTTTTCAATGTCTTATAGTGTCAACCCTTGAGTCATGCATGGCCCAAAACAGGACCCCAAATTCCCATATGACTAATGAGAAGCCATTGCAGAATAGTTGTAACATTCTAAATCCTTCTTGATTAGAAAAATAAAACCAACTCTGAGGTACCACCTCACACCTAGCAGATTGGCTAATATAACAGCAAAGGAAAATGATAAATGTTGGGAGGATGTGTTAAAATCAAGACATTAATGCATTGCTGCTGGAGTTGTGAATTGATCCAAACATTCTGGAAGTCAATTTGGAACTATGCCCAAAGGGCTTTAAAAGATTTAGCCATACCACTGCTGGTTTTGTACCCCAAAGAGATAATAAGGAAAAAGACATTCAAAAAATATAGCTGCGCTCTTTGTGGTGGTAAAAAATTGGAAAATGAGGGGGGTGTCCATAGATTGGGGAATGGCTGAACAAGTTGTTGTATCTGATGGTGCTGGAATACTATTGTGCTGAAAGGAATGATGAACTGGAGGAATTCCATGTGAACTGGAATGACCTCCAGGAATTGATGCAGAGTGAGAGGAGCAGAACCAAGAGAACATTGTACAGAGAGACTGATACACTGTGGTACAATCAAATGTAATGAACTTTTCTACTAGCAGCAATGCAATGATTCAGGACAATCCAGAGGAACTTATAAGAAAGAATGCTATCCACATCCAGAGAAAGAACTATGGGAGCAGAAATACAGAAGAAAAACATATGGTTAATCACATGATTTGATGGGGACATGATTGGAGTTTTGGTTTTAAAAGATCACTCTCCTGCAAATATGAATAATATGGAAATAGGTTTTGAACAGTGATGCATGTATAACCCAGTGGAACTGTTTGTCAGTTCCAAAGAGGGGTGGGGAAAATCATGAATCATATAACTGTGGAAAAACATTCTAAATAAATATACTTTTTTAAAAAGGAAAGCTATGATATTTTATACAGATCTTATCTTTTGGGGATAAAAGAAGACAACCTTCCAATTCTGGGTGACTTTAATGCTGGAGTAGGTACAGACCATCAGACATGGAAGGGAGTCCTTGGGAGGAATGGAGTCAGAAACAGCGATTGCAGTGGTCACTGACTACTGAAGACTTGTGTGTGTCATGATCTTTTCATCACCAACATTGCCTTCTGTTTACCTAAATGCAATGAAACTTTATGGATGCAACCTCAGCAATCTGGCATTTATTATACACTACATCATGGTAAGGAGAAGAGACAGAAAAGATGTGAGAGTGATAAAGGCAATATGTGGTGCAAAGTGCAGGACCTAATATAGACGTATCCTCTCTAAGTTAAACATTCACATTCAACAAAAGCAGCAGTCCAAGGCAAGATGACTAGAACACCAACAGATTAGAGTGCTTCTCCATGCATGAACAATTTGCTGCTGCCTTGGAGGGAAAACTAAGACAACATACAGTTGGCAACTGTGGAGCAGAAAAGTAGTGAACAGTTTTCAGAGATTTGGTATATAGTATTATTGTAGTTACATATCTGAGCCAGAACACTTGCAAACATCAGGATTGGCCTAATGAAAATGAAGGGGAAATTCAGAAGCTACTGAATGAAAAATGAGAAATCTATAGGTTTACCAGCAGGATAGTTTGCCTGTCTCAGATGGCAACATTTAATTCCATCAAAAGTTAAGTGAAAGAGAAGTTTAGAGAGATGCAGGATTCTTGACTCAGTAAAGAGGCAGATAAAATTCAGTTTTATGCCAACAATAACAATCCAGAGCTCTTCTACAATGGCCTGAAGGCTATTTACGGGTCAAAGACCTATGCTACATCTCAAATATTCAGTGTTGATAGTCACTTGGATGAGAACATGATCCTGGAGAGATGGACTGAACACTTCCAAAATGTTCTCTACAGACTGTCATAAACCAATGTTGAAGGCATTGATCATATACCTAAGGTAGAAGTCAATCCCTCTTTAGCTGAACTTCCAACTGAAGAGGCTTTGAAACCTCCTCTTGTGTGAGAAAGCACCTGGTACTGATACCATTCCAGCAGAGATTTACAAGGCAGAGGGCCCACTGTTCATACAAAAGCTGACTGAAAACTTCCAGGTTATATGGCAAGAGGAGGTTATACTCCAGGAAATCAAGAATGCTTCCATTTCCATCTTTAAAAGGGAAAAGGAAATAGGTTGTTTTGTGACAATCATAGGGGGTCTCTCTCAATCATTGCTGGTGAGATTCTTGCCAGAGTCCTCCTTTATAGGTTGATCTTTCATCTGGAAGATGGTTGTCTACCCAAGAGTTAGTTTGGTTTCCAAAAGTGCCAATATACAGTGGATGTGATGTTAGCTGCCCAACAACTCCAGGAGAAATTTCAAGAGCAGAACAATGGTCTGTAGACAACATTTGTCAACCTGACCAAAGGCCTTTGATACCTTTAGTTATGGGGGATTGTGGAGGGCATGACAAAATTTAGTTCTCCAGAAAAGTTCCTCAGTCTTGCATGCCAATTTCATGACAGCATGCTTGCACAAATCCTGGATAATGGATGGTGCTCTCATCCTTTCCCAGTCACAAATGGAGTGAAGCAGAACTATACGGTTGCTCTCATGCTTTTTAGCATTATGTTTTGGGTGATTTTGTCAGATACCTTTAATGAGGATGAAAATATTATAAAGAACAGTTACTGCACTGATTGTAAATTATTAAACTTGAAAAGGCTACAAGCCAACACTAAAGAGGAAGGAGAGTTGGTGTATGACCTTTTGTTTACAGAGGATTGTGCACTCAGTGCAGCCTCTGAGGCTGAGATGCAACAAAATATGGATCACTTCTCTACCACTTGTGCTGATTTTGACCTGAGAATTAACACAAAGAAAAGAGAGGCTCTCCACCAGGCAACACTGTACCCTCCATTGGTCACAGCAAATGGAGAAATTTTGAGTGCTGTGGACAAAATCACTCAACTTGGTAGTATATTTTCTATGGATGTACTCACAGATGATGAGGTTGACACATGCATTGCCAGAGCTAGCTCAAGTGTTGGGAAGCTCCAAAGGAATGTATGGGAGAGAAGGGGTTAGGTTGCATACTATACTGAAGGTTTACATTGTGCTAACCTTGTTTTTGTATACCTGTGAAACTTGGCAGTCTACCAGCACAATGCCAGGAAATGGAATTACTTCCATTTAAATTGTCTTGGGAATTTCCAGAAAATCACGTAGAAACATAAGGTACTGGACCCTGAGGTCCTTTCTCAAACTAAACTGCCTAGCATACAAACTCTACTGCAAAGAGCACAACTGTGATGGGCTGGCCACATTCTTTGATGGCCAAACATGTGTTTGCTAAGAGACTATTTTAGATAAAACACACAAGAGAAATGCTCACACAGAGGTCAGAAGAAGCAATTAAAAATACTCTAGATATCTCCCTGAAGAACTTTGGTATCAATTGTGGGACATGAGAGATGCTGGCACAGGAATGTCCAGCATGCCATGCCCACACCAAAGAAGGCATTGTATAGAAATATAAGAATGAAAAGGATGATCTCACCTCTAATGAAGAGAAAATTAAGGTGACCATTAAGACCTATTTTACCCAATTATATGACATGTTTTCATCTAAGTCATTGAAAAAAATGTTAAATGCTATAGGGCAAAGAACAGATTCCTGTGTGTATGTGTGTGTGTGTGTGTGTGAGTGTATCATTCCAGTAAAGACTTCCCTTCAAGTAGACCTTAGGCTATTAATATCTTCTCTTTGTTTGATTTAGAAGCATTGTAGGAAAGGGTGTCATCTTACTTTGGTCAAGAGAGAATTTCCTTGCCTGGAAGTTTCCCATTTTATTTTTTAACAAAACCTTTGCCTTCCATCTTAGAATCAATACAAAGAATTGGTCCCAAGGCAGAAAAGCAATAAGGATAGATGGGAATTAAGTGACTTTCCCAGAGTCATACAGCTAGAAAGTGTCTGAGATCACATTTGAACCCAGGACACCTCCATTCTCTAGGTCTGATTCTCAATCCGATTCAACTAGCTGCTTCCCTGATTCCCCATTTTAATCCCTGGTGCAATTTTTGTCCTGTGGGTTTGGTTATTTAGTTCCAAATTCATTTAACTGCCCTGTTGCCTAGCTTATATTTTCTCCATCTTTTCCATAAGAATAACATAGGAGATATTGTCAGATATCATATCTACAGGGTTTACATCTTTTAATTTGACCTATTCTTTCCAGTGGGACTCCATTTATCAGCTAAGTGGTGCAGTGGAGTGCCAGGCCTGGGTTCAGGAAGACTCAATAGTTAAGTGACTTGCCCAGGGTCACACAGCTACTGTGTCTCCAGCCAGATTTAAACTCATGAAGATCAAACTTCTTGATTCCAAACCTAGTACTCTATCCACTGTTCTACTTAGCTGCCTCAATAAACTCTAATTGTTTTCTATTAATTATAGGATCAAATAACCTCCAGTGTTTTAACATCTTTCACAATTTGGCTCCAATTTACATTTCCAGTTATTAAATCCAGATTATTTCCCTTTAGGTCCAACGATCTAGCCAAATTGGTTTATATAAAGTATTCATCTCTTGTCTCCATTTAACAACCACTGTCTCTAGTTAAAAGGGTCTAGGTTTTAGAATTCTTGTTCTGTAGCTCTTAAAGTTAAAAGCTTTGGAGTATATAGCTTAGGGCATTAGAGATGTCTAAGTAGTTAATACAGTATCAGGTTAACAGACCAGCCCTCAACCTGCTATTTCTTAGACTCTCTAATTTCCTTCAATGATCAGCTTAAATACAATTTCTTTCCTTCTTTACCTTCCTTTCTTCCCTCCTTCCCTCCCTCCCTTCCTTCCTTCCTCCTTCCTTCTTTCCTTCCTGTCTTCCTGCCTTCCTTCCCTTCCTTGCCTTCCTTCCTGCCTTCCTATAAGTTCCAAGGGAGAAGACTGGTAAGGGCTAGGCAATTGTGGTTGTGACTTGTTTGCCCAACAGCTAGGAGGCCATATTTGAACCTGGGACCTCTCATTTTCATGCCTGGCTTTCTATGTACTAAACCACCTAGCTGCTGCCTCTGAGCACAACTTTCTATCTAAAATCTTTCCTGATCTTCAAGTTGCTAATGCCTTTCCCTCCCAAATACTTTGTATCTCTTTTTTGTATCCCTATTTATCTACTTGTTGTTTTGTCTAACCAAAATATAAGCTCCTCCAGGGAAGGAATTGTTTCTTTTTAGTTTTTGTATCACTATCCATCCTTAATAAATGCCTATGGACTGATTAATTAAATGAAGATTTCAAGGGCCTGAAGAGGAAGCCAGGGAGACTACTGAGAACATGGTGGGGTAGGGTGGGGGGAACCATTTTTATTTTAAGTATAGTATAGGTATAATACAAAAAGTATATTAAATGAATGCAAAGTAATCTTAAAAGTAAAGATAAAAATCTGAGTCATTTAATTCTTCATTGTCGCCCTAATTAATTTCCTGCTGGCAACAAAGAAGAGAAATTCAACTGTTCTTCTTAAAATAGGATTTGTATTTATTCTGAAGGCCAGTTTCAGGCCATCATGATCTAAACTCAAGACGAAAAGTAGATAAAGTTTGGAAGCATGATGCAATCAACAGAACTTGAACTTTTGTACGGCATCCTTGGAAATCATCAAAATCACACTGAGAAAATGTAAATCCCAACACCATTCTGGCACTGTATGAAGAATTTTTGTGCTAAGTGTCATGAGATTGAAAAGCAGATCTCCTTCAGGATTCCAATTGGTAGCTGAGAGGTGAGCTGATAAAACTGGACCAATACAGGGAAAGAAATTGACAAAACCTATTCTCATTTGCCATCAAAATAACACACATGCTATTATTCAATGTCCAGACATGTCTAATAGAACAAAGTTTGGAACTTTGGGAATAAGCCTTGCTTGCAGGCAAATATACTTGCAAGAATTTTGCAAGGCATCATAGCAAACAGATAGTCATCTAATTGTGCATCAGAGTAAAACACATTTACTTTTAACTTAAGGGCTGTTTCCTAAGAGCACAAGGGGTGGCCTGTGTTATGTTTATACAAGAGTTATGGAAATTTCTGCTGGAAACTGATTCTCCTTTAATCCAGTTAGTGCTATCTGACTGCCTATAATTGCCACATCTAAGGGAGATGGGGCAGCTGAGTCATAAGGGAGGAAAAAAAGAAGTGCAGTAGCTTTGGGTAATAATCCTGAGGACTTCACCAGCTTCTTTCCTGTTTGAGTTGACTGAGCATCAGATAAAAGCAGTGAAATGCAGAACTTCCCAAATGGTAGTTGGGTTGCCTATTCTACTGCTGTCAACAAAAGTCTTTGTTTTAAAAGGAGGGAGATATTTATCCAGGTGAGGTTTGTTTGTAGTAGAGCAAAGGCAGCTGTGGAATAGGAAGTTTCTGGTGATTTGTTGTTCCTGGATAGCTTTCTCTTTGTGTCTCCTATGTTATGTGTGATTGTGGAGAAATGTGTGCTAAACTGTGCTGTATGTAGCCTGAGGTTGTAGGTACAAATCAAAGCAAAGCATAGAAATATTAATAAAAATCTGTGAATTTGAAAAAAATAAAAGAAAAACAAAGGGTTTGGGTGGCAATGAACTTATGTCACAAAGTCATTTCCTGTTTTCTTGGTCATACTAATATAAGCGATCACAGGATCCTGAAAATGTAGAAGTTGAGATGGACATCAAAGATTTCATAGGCAAATAATAGCAAGGGCATTCTCAATGAGGTAATGGTATGCCTGAAGACACCTACAGAAGCAGGAATGTGTAAAGACAGTGACAGAGAGGAGTGACGGTAACAGTGAGAAGATTGCTGTCGCCTGAACACCCAGTTTTGGGGTCCCTATCTCAGTCCATTGAATTTACTTTTAGGGACTAAGTTCTCACTGAAAAGGGAAACTGGCCAATGATGGGAAATGCAATAGAACTTTATTTGGTGCATTTTAACATAACCAAAAAAGGGAAGGCTGTGGCTTACCCTAAGACTCCCAGGGATATGAGGAAGTGTCATTCACAAAGGAAGGCAGGCCAAGTATATATCTGGATCACAGTCACTCAAGGGACAATTGTGAGACAAGGATATAATGGGGTCCCTAGAGGTGATGGGATGCATCTTAAACTCAAATTGTAAAGGAGATTCCAGACCTCCAAAGAAAAGATCTGTAGAGAATAGAAGGTGGGAGGAGATACAATGATCCTTTAAAAGTTGGACCAATGACCTGGCATCAAGTTTACACTTTTGTCACTCCTCTTAGTTCACCCCACACAACAAGATAATTCAGTGATGAAGATGAAGACCAGGGAACTTAAAAGGAAAAATGGGAGCTCTAGCAGAGTTACAGATTAAGTTTTCACCTCTGTCACTGACTGGAAGTCTCTAAAACCTTGCTAGAGAGATGAAAATTCCTAGTACAAAACATTACAAATATAGGGAGTTAACAGAAAGAAAAAGGATAAAAGTATGGTAGAGACAAGGCTCTTAATGAATACTTGTTGAATGATTAATTGAGGGGACAGAAAGAAGGAGGTTATCATTTCCCTATAGTTGAGAGAGTCTATTGCCAGAAATGCTAGTCCTAGGGGAAAAAAAGAGGTTTTTCTGGAATATCACAGCTTTAATTGTTAGACTTAATACAAATGGAAAAAAAGATGAAACGGACTGCTAACATTCTGTGTGACAGAATCCATATCCAAAAAAGATCACAACAGGACAGAATGTTGGGTGGAATCTCCAATAAAATGAAATTTAATCAAGAAAATGTAAAATCTTACACATAGGTTTAAAAATATCAACTTCAAGTAGAAGATGGGAAATACATGGTCAGATTGCAATTTGTCTAAAATGATCAGGGAGATTTAGTATATTCAGTAGTAGGCTCAATATGAGTGAATAGTTTGTGATGACAGCCCAAAAAGTTTAATGTGATTTGAGCTTCAGATCTTCCAGGGGGAAAAGGTCATTTTTTCCACTCTACCAAGATGGTCAGACCACAATTGTGTTTCATGCTCATGTCTGAGATGGCAGTTCAAAAAGTTTATTGATGACTTGGTAAAGGTTCAGAGCAAGTAACCCAGAATTGTGATGGGTTTTGAATCCGTGCTGTATTAAGAGTGATTAAAGAAATTGAAGATGCTTAGTCTGGGGTAGAGAAAATTCAGAGTGAAAATGGTAGCTTTGGACAAGGATTGGAAGGCTTGTCGTGTGGGGAAAAAAAATAAACAAAATTACAAAACACTTTTCACACTAATAAAGTCAGATTGGAACAACTGGAAAATATTAATTGATCATGGGTAGGTTGAGCCCGTGTAATAAAAATGACAATTCTACCTAAGTTAATTTACATATTCTATGTAATAACAATAGTCAATAGAATGAGAAAAATAATATTAAAATTCATGTAAAAAAAGTTGAGAATATAAATGGAATTGATAAGAAAAAAATTGTGAAGGAAGATGGCCTTACTGTACCAGAACTCAAATTGTATTAAAAAAAGGTAATCATTGAAAAAAAAAACTGGTACTGGATTAGAGATAGAGTGATTGATTAGTGTAATAGATCGAGGACATAATACATAATAGGTAAAGACCATAGTAATCTAGTTTGATAAATGCAAAAATCCAAACTTTGGCAACAAAAAAAAAATCATTATTTGATAAAAACTGGAGAAAACTGAAAAATAGTTTGGCAAAAACTAGCTATAGACCAATATCTCACATAATATATCAAGATAAAGTCAAAATGGATGTGTGACTTATGGAACATAAGATGAAAAAGGTTTTGTACAAAGAAAACCAAGGCAGTCACAATTAGAATGAAAGCAGAAAACTGGGGAGATAATTTTACTGCAAGTTTTTCTAAAAAAAATGCCTCATTTCTCAAATATACCAACAGAGAAGTCAAATATATCTGTCAAATGTATAAGAATACAAGCCATTCCCCAAATAACAAATGGTCAAAGGATATGAATAGGCAGTTTTCTGATTAAGAAATCAAAGTTGAGCCAGGCCTGGACCGTCGCCACCACCATTGTAGCCTCCTGCCAGCCTTGCACCATGGCTGAGATGCTCTTCACTGCTACATCCTACACTGAAGACGACTTCTACTGCCCGGTCTGTCAGGAGGTGTTCAAGACCCCGATGTGGACCGTGGCCTGTCAGCACGTTTTTTATAGAAAATGTTTCCTGATTGCTATGAGAGAAAGTGGAATACACTGTCCCCTCTGTCGAGGAAATGTAACTAGAAGAGAGCGAGCATGTCCAGAATGGGCCTTAGACATTGAAAATGTCATGAGGAAGTTTTCTGGTAGCTGAAGATGCTGTGCAAAACAGACCAAATTTTATCGCATGAGACATCATTATAAATCTTGTAAGAAGTATCAAGATGAGTATGGTGTATCCTCCATCATTCCAAACTTTCAGATCTCTCAAGATTCAGTAGGGAATAGTAATAGGAGCAAGACATCTACATCTGACAACTCAGAGACCTATCAAGGAGATGCAAGTTCTACTGGGCATCCCACATTTAAGTGTCCCTTGTGTCAAAAAGCAAACTTTACAAGACATTTACTGGATCATTGTAATAATAGTCACCTCTTTCAGATAGTCCCTGTGACGTGTCCTATTTGTGTGTCTCTTCCATGGGGAGATCCTAGCCAGATTACTAGAAATTTTGTTAGTCATCTAAATCAAAGACATCAGTTTGATTATGGAGAATTTGTGAATCTTCAGTTAGATGAGGAAATACAGTATCAAACTGCTGTTGAAGAATCTTATCAAGTAAACTTCTGAAGTTTGTAGTCATCTGCATCTTCTGTCTGCAAGTGCCATCTTTGAGGGAAATGAATTCACGTTTCAGTAACCTGATGTGTATATTAATAAAAAGGAATTCAGTCTACTCATTTGTTTTTATTTTTAAACAAGGGTAGATCTTTACAAACATTGTCTTTTCATCCTTGAGAAATGGAGGTGATAGTATTACTTAAAGAGCCTAGAAAGGAACTTCCCTGTGGTGATGGTTAAAAAAAAATGGAATCTGCTGATGTAGATATTGTACCTTATTCTTTTCTATGTTAAGCTTCCTTGAATTTCTCATTTCTCAATTTTTAATTTGATATAATTTTCCCATTTTATTCATTGTGCAGTAAACAATAGTAGCAAAATTTTTTAAAAGAATGGATTAAACCCATATAAATCTGAGCCAGTTATTACTACTATCAAAATGGAAATGTTGAGATTAAATGGAAAGTCATCTTTTGGTGCGATTTGTAACTGAAAAATTAATCTTAAAATTATATTTATAGATTTTAGTATTTTGAAGAGTAGTGAAATTACTTTAGTAATATTAACACTTAAAAGAAGGAAAGTGAATGTTACCATTCTGTTTCCTTATGTTAAAAATGTGGAGTAGTGCATAACTGTGTGACTTCCTTTTTGTCATTGGGAAGAAATTATATGCTATTATCAAAGGAAAATTAAGTTTTATTTCTGTGGAAGACAGTTAAAAGTGGGATGTCCTAATCTTTGACTGTCAGTGACCATTAACACTGAAGAAACAGTTACTTGAGCAACCCTTGATCCCAGAATGTTAATAGTAGTGATTCTAAGTAGTTATGACAGCAGTGAGTTTAATGGAACATTTTTTGAGTTGGTGGTATTACATGCTGATAAACAGGTATTTAAATGAGGTATATCCTCTTCTATGTATATAAGAAATTTTCTTTTTCATAAAAGCTAAGGTGTATGCTATATATTTTTGGCACTTTTGCAGCTGATATACATGCACTGTTATCTGCTAGATATGAAAAAAAATGGAAAAGCAATATGGAGGTCAAAGGTTTTTTATTGGACTAGTTAAATATTGTATAGTCATCAGATTTTCTAAAAACCCACTCAGAAACCAAATGCCAGGGTGTCCAGTTGGCTGCTAATACTTTTTTTTGTGGGGTGGTTAGGGGAGGAAGGGGGTGAGTTTACATGCAAGTATAGCACTCATGGTTTATGTCATAAGGAGGTGAGACTAAAGTAATGAGAACAAATTCTTAAGCCAGAAAGTCTGCCTCAGGACTTTGTAGTGACAGGATTCCTTACTTTGTGCATTATTTTGTTTTCATTAGTGAGACTTGAGAGCTAGCACATGCATCATAAATTATCTTGCACTGGAAGGCCTAAAATTACAAAATTAGGATAAAGAGTGGACTCAAGACATTCCATGCTAATGTATACTGTTTACGCTATCTTAAAAACAGCAGAAAATGGAAACCTCAAAAGTAGTTTGCTGCTAATATACATATTGTGTAAAAAAAAGTCTATTTTGGTTTTGTTAAAACCCTCAAAGTTAACTTTTCTACAGTGAACATTTCTTAACTGATTTAATAAAGATGTTAATTTTGGAAATGCTATTTTGTAAAAAAAAAAAAAATCAAAGTTAGCTGTAAAGTTGTATTTAAAAATGCTCTAATCATTATTGATTAGGGAAATGTGGATTTAAAAAACTCTGTGCTACCACTTTACTCTTAACAGATTAGTTTAACATGACTGAAAAAAAATGGCAAATGTTGGACAGGATGTGTGAGTAGAGAGTTGTGAACCATTCTGGAGATCAATTAGGAAACATGCCCAAAGGACCATAAAACTGTGCACACCCTTAGAGGCAGCAATACCACTATTAGATCTGTATCCCAAAGAGATCTTTTTTTTTTTTTTAATTGTGCTTGGAACTTTTATTTT
Source organism: Monodelphis domestica (assembly GCF_027887165.1). Classification (NCBI taxonomy): domain Eukaryota; kingdom Metazoa; phylum Chordata; class Mammalia; order Didelphimorphia; family Didelphidae; genus Monodelphis; species Monodelphis domestica. Next base: position 98,628,710 of record NC_077232.1, read on the forward strand.
TCTCATTTTGACTAACAAGAATCATCCTCAAGCCATTATTCTCACTAACTTCCCATATCTAGTCAGTTGCCAACTTTGACCAGTTGTACCTCCATTACATCTTTTGCATTTGACTCTTTTTCTCTACCTACACCAGAGGCATTTTAGCTGAGGCCCACCCAAATGGGTCTCCTTCTTCCAAAGAGATCTTTTTAAAAAGGAAAATGACTTTCATGTTTTATTTAAACAATGTTTTTAACTTGGTCCTTTGAGATCCTTATTTTTATTTATATTTATTTATGCTTCTTTAAAAAATTTAATTTATTTTTTCTTATCATGAAAAACACATCTCATTATTGGTCGTTGTTATAAAAGCATACTCATGCAAAACCAAAATCCCAAAAATAAAACCATAAAACACTGATGTGAAAGATAGTATGCTTTGATCTGCATCCATCTTACTCTAACAGTTCAGAAAATGACTTAATGTGTACAAAAATATTTATAGCAGCTCTTTTTGGGATGGCAAAGAATTGGAAATTAAGGGAATGACCCATCAATTGAGAAATGATTGTAGTAAATGATTGTTATGGAATACTATTGTGTTATAAGACATGATTAGCAAAATGCTTTTAAAAAAGCCTGGAAAGACTTCCATGAACTGAAGCAAAGTGAAGTAAGCAGAACCAGGAGAATATTGTACATAGAAATAGCAATATTATATTATGATGAACCATGAATGATTTAACTTTTCTCAGCAATACAATAATCCAAGATAATTCTAAAAGAATTCATCTAAAAGATGAAAAATGCTATCCACCTCCAGAAAAAGAACTTCTAGAGTCTGAATGCAGAACAAAGCAATTTTTTTTTACTCTGTATGTGTGTGTGTCTGTTTATTTTCTCTGGTCCATATTTTCTTTCACAAATGATTAGTATGGAAATAATATGTTTTGCATGACTGCAAAGCACTTTACAAATAATATTTCATTTGATCCTACAACAACCCTAGGTGGTAGGTGCTATTATTATCCCTAATTTATAATTGAAGAAAATGAGGCAATCAGAGGTTAAGTGAGGCCCAAGGTCACAAAGTAAGGATCTGAAGCTTTATTTGAACTCAAGCCTTCCTGGGTCCAGGGCCAGAGCTCTATCAAATGTGCCACCTGCCAGCCTCTCATGGGAAGGGGGAAAATGGCTCTTTTGGTGGGTACAGACTGGTTCAGGCCACAGAGGTCCCAGATTATAAAATTCTGATATTCTGTGACTAAAACATTTAGGCTTTAAATGTATCTCAAATTCTCCTTATAAGCTCTCAATATAAGAAAATTTGAATCTGATACTCTTTGAGACGGGGAGTAACATGTGAACGAGCCTATGAGGGAGACAAGACAGCCATTTTCACCCCTGATTTTATGAATGAATAAAAGGATCCTTGGAGAGTTTAAATTATTTGAGATCATATCAGACAATGGGGAGGAGTTTCATTTCACTGACTTTGGCTTCACCATTTATTTGTCTATACCACATGGTCTCCCTTAGAGACTATATCCATAAAAGTTTTTCTGAATCTGGGAGGAAACGCCTGGGGTGACCTTCTATTAACCAAAATGAAGTCCTTAGTTTTTCTAACTGGGGATCCCACTATCTTTCCTGAGAATACCTAGTACCAGTGGTATGATGGTGGGATAGAGTTCAAAGAAGGACTGAAGCAAGAGAAGAAAAAGGAAAGGAAACTGTGAAATAACCAGAAACAAGAGAGAGCATGTAGGTAGAGAAATCTAAAGGAACTCTAAAGAGGAGAATTTATTTTACATAATGTATTAATTCCTTATCAGGACCCTAGATTAGAAAGGCTCCAATCAATGCCTGTATATTAGATGCAGAGTCTTGCATCATAGGCATCCTTCAGACTCCAGGTTTTTACATTTCCTTTGGTTTTAGGAATCCCAAGGAATATGCTCCCTTCACAAAATCTGTCTAACAGGAATGTTTTACAATGATTGTTTTCCTGTCTCTTTGCCAAACCATCATCTATCAGTGTAGGAAAGAGCAGAGAGTTTGATGGACCATCTCCTAATTAGCTACTTACCACTTAGAGATTCTTGGGGCTGAATAATGATCTCCCCAAAGCTTACTAGCTGTGTGACCCTGAGCAAGTTGATTAATATTGTTTGCCTCATTTTCCTCTTCTGTAAAATAAGCTGGAGAAGGAAATGGCAAACCATTCTAGTACCTTTGCCAAGAAAACTCCAAATGGTGTCACCAAGAGTCAGATATGATTTAAATCATGGAACAACAATAAAAGCCATTTCTAATGTCTTTCTATATATTCTTGTTACCCGAACCCCAAATTAATAATAATAGTTAGCATTTATATAATGATTTAAGGTTTACAAAGTGCTTTACAAATATCTCATTTGATTCTCACAACCACCTTGGGAGATAGGTACTATAGCTGTCCACTGGCTATCCTTCCTGGGTAGACCACCTAAAAGGGAAGCTAGGGACTGAGGGAATATGGGTAGAAGGGTTAGAGCTTAAGGGAGAAAGGGCATAGATAGTGAAAATAGACACAGAGACACTGGAGTGTTTGACATAACATCAAGCCTGTTCTATCCAGCCCTGATGTCCATAGAGCTTTTTAACACCCAGAAAGACAAGATTTTGTCGAGGTTACAAGAAATGGGGGTTGTGGTATAGTTAATCAAACAGGTGACAAAGCAGAAAAATGAACATCATATCAGGTAATCAATGACAAGATAAAATTGCTGGATCCTAAGACAATGGAGTAGCCAACGCCCAGACCAGAAGTTCATTTCACCTTCAGCACACTGGTCCTATCTCATACAAATGCTAATTTAGAGCCTTTGACATTACAAAGAGATTATAGAGATAGTGAGCCTGTCTGCTGGATTGCAGGCCTGGGGAGGGGTTAGAATACCACAAGATTTGAGTCCCAATACAATCCAAAGGTTAGGAAATCAATCATGAGAAATATAGGAAATATATCTATAAGTCTGGTATGTGAGCACTTTGTTCATTAGCGTCAGCTTTTAACCCTTTCACAATTTGTTCATACCTAGATCCCTACAGGTACTATTCAGATGAGTAAACTGAGGCAGCCTGAAGTTGAGTGACCTGTCCAGTGTTAGAAGCTAGTCTTGAATTCAGGTCCAGTACTACCCATTTTTGCCACCTAAATTCTTAGATGGTCAGAAGGACAATAGTTCTTTAGGAATTACAGATGAAGAGTTAGTTGGCCCTGGGTGACAGATCCATCACCCAACATGAAATACACCATTAACTCTTTGATCCAAGAAATGCTCAAATGGAAAGTGTTAGTGCACAGTTTTATACTCTAAATTCCTAGAGTTATGTCCTATTCACCAGTTATCTTTTTCTTGCAGATATTTTTTTAAGGCAAGTCAAAGAAGATTTGTATTTGGGAGAAAATTCGGAGTCTTTTCAGTCCTCTTTGACCATAATATCTCCAAAGAGAATTTTGCATAAAAACCCCAACTTTTCTCCTTTTCCTTAATTGGGGGAGCACACAAGATTTTTATTTTCCTGGAATACAATATAATGCATATTTTATCCAATTTGTTGATAAAGATCAATGGATATTAGAAGATGCCCAAAATTGTACAAAAGTAAATTTACTTAAATTTTGCAACATATTGTTGTGAAATAGGCCATTAGAAAATTACAGATGACTAAGTCTGGTAGAGTAGAAAGAGAGCAGGACTTGGAATTAGAACTGGGTTGGAATAAGGACTCCTTCACTTACTCCTCCCATCTGAGTATGGGTAAATTTCTTTACCTCTTTGGGTTTATCTTCAGCTATAAAAGGATGAGATTGGAGTAGATGACCATTAATATCCCTCGCACCTCTTAATCAATAATCCTGTATTAAAAGAACACGCTGTTCTAATTCTTTCTTGAAGGGTCCATTGACTTCTAGATTCCCAACCATTTCCAAGTTGGGAAAAGCCCCAAATATTAGATAACATGCTGCTCCCTCCCTACTTTGTGAATTGACTGGAAAAAATGTGACTCCAATGGCCATATGGTAGATTATTATATTCAATTTCCATTCCTAATTCTGTGACATTTTACTTTCTAGACCATAGGTTTCAAAATAATTAATATCACAAAAATGAGTGGAGACTTCTGGCTTTATGCTTTATGCAATTTATAACAATAAATAAAAGTTAAATTTTGCAGCCAGGTGGCACAGTGGACAGATGCTGGACCTGGAGTGAGGAAGAACTTATCTTCCTGAGTTCAAATATGGCCTTAGATTATTAATTATGCAACCCTGGGCACTTGTGTACCTCAGTTTCCTCATCTGCAAAATGAGCTGGAAAAGGAAATGGCAAACCACTTCAATATCTCTGCCAAAAAAAAAGAACCCAGAAATGGCTGAAAGAGTCAGACATGACTGAAATGGCTGAATAACAAGAACAAATATTTGTCAAGCATTGTTTCCTAGAACAAAATCTTTTTCATTCTTCTGGTTGTGAAAATACAACATGAATTTAAAAGTCATTGGTGGCACTTCCCAGCTGTGTGACCCTGGGCAAGTCACTTGATCCCCATTGCTGAGCCCTTACCACTCTTCTGCCTTGGAGCCAATACACAGTATTGACTCCAAGACTGAAGGTAAGGGTTTAAAAGAAGTAAATAAAAAATAAAAGTCATTGGTGGCAATATCTTGAGAGACCACAAGATGGTGACATAACTGTATGACTAGACACTGAATTTACTAAAGAGAGGCTGCAGCACAATTAAATTAAAACTACTCAGAGAAATCAAAGAAATTCACCAAGCAATTTTTCAGTTTAAAAAAAAAAAGCAAATGAAATTTGTGTTCTTATTAAGAAAATATTGAAAGTTTTTTTTTTTTTTAAGTTATTGGGTGATCCAGGACAATCCTGGTGAAATTTATGAGAAAGAACACTATCTATATCTAGAGAAAGAACAGTTGGAGAAATGCCTAAGAAAACATATGATTTATCATTTGCTTATATAGGTATATGATTTGGACTTTTGGTTTTAAAAAGATCACTCTGTTACAAAAATGAATACTATGGAAACAGGCTTTGAGTAAAAATACATGTAAAACTCAGTGGAATTGCTTGTCAAGTCCTCGGAGGGGATAGAAGAGGGGAGGGACACAACAAGAACCATGGAACCATGGAAGAGCATTTTAAAAATAAAATTACATTTAAAAAAATCATTGGGCTGTGTGACCCTGGGCAAGTCACTTGACCCCCATTGCCTAGCCCTTACCACTCTTCTGCCTTGGAGCCAATACACAGTATTGACTCCAAGACAGAAGGTAAGGGTTTTAATTTTTTAAAAAATCATTGAGCAATAAGAAGTTTAAAAAGCACTATTCAGGGTTCTGACATTTTTGGGGAGTCATAGACTCCTTTGGTGGTCTGGTAAAGCCCGTGAACCTCAGAACAGCATTCTTTGCTGATTGAAGGGAATGCTAAATTTCCTTTAGAAGCCAGTGAAAATAACGTTGTCATTTTTATCTATCCAAGTTCACAGTTTCTTGAAATCTATGCATGGCTCCACAAATGGGTTTATTGGAAAATATTTCCCTCTCATCAGAAGTGAGAGCTTCTTAAGGATGTTGTAGAGGGAACTGATATTTCAGCATGGTTTGGATTAGATATCCTCTAAGATCTCATCCAATTCTGAGAAATTACGTGAATGCAAATGAGTTCCTAGAATCAGAAGTATATGTGGTAGCTACATGACAGTGTTCCAAAACTTAGCCATTTGACTTCTCAGACCAATAATTCTTTTTTTACTTAAAAATTTATTTAAAAATTAAAAAAATTTAATTCTATTTATTTATTTATTTAAATTTGAATATTTTCCCATGGTTACATGATTGATGTTTTTTCCCTTCCCTTCCTCCCTCCTCCTCTTGGAGCCAACAGCAATTCCACTGGGCATTACATGTGTCCTTGATCAGAACCCATTTCCATGTTGTTGGTGTTTTCATTAGGATGTGAATAACACTTTTTTAAAAGATTTTTTCTTTATCAAATACATGTAATAATTTTTCATATACATTTTCTGAAGTTATAAGATCCAAGTTGTCCCCTCCTTTCCTTCCCTCCCCCTTTGCAGTGATAGTAAGCAATTTAATTTGGGTTGTATGTGTATTAACAGACTAATAATTCTCATAACCTGAAATGTCCTAGTGGGGCTACCTCAGGTCTGGTCTAGTCCTCAGTGCTCTGGGCTTGGCAGGTTGATTGTATCAGTCTATGCAGCAATGATAATGCTTTGGGGAAATTGATTCATATTAACCTGACTCACAGAGTCTGGTTTACTAACTGGATTGGCAATTGATTGATTTACAAATCAGAAACAGAAGGCAAACAATACTTAAATCAACTACCTGGTGCATTCTCTCTCTACCCAGGAAGAAAGTCTCTTTGAGTGTGCTAACATGGAATCTAGAAACCCCACACTCATAGCCTAGTAAGATCTGATGAACCTCAAGTTTTATGCCTAGATTGTAAGTTGAAGATCCCAAAGTTTGTTCCCCCATTCAGAGGGGTTTCTAGATTCCATGTTGACAAGTGTATATAATGCTTACTATGTGCCAGGCATTGTGCAAAGCCCTTACAATTATAATCTCATTTGATACACTATGAAGCCATGACTGGGCCTTTTATGAAAATCTTGATACAATTGTAAAAATGAGCAGTCTGCCTTATACAAACTCCACTTTAATAGAGCCTTTTCAGTTTAAGAAGAGAGGCACTTTACACTTCTTACTACCTTCTAAGCAACTTTCACCTCTAATCTCTCCTTTACATCTTCGTCAGAATAATATTCTTCCTCGTGGACCAGGTTTTCACCTGGTCAATCCTCTGCTTAGAAACTCTCAGATCAATCGGTAAACACTTATTAAGCACCTACTATGTGCTCTAGGCATTGCCAATGTACTAGGGGCTGGCAATGATGATAATTTTTACCAGATCTTGTAGGATTTCACCAATACAGGGACTTCTCAGTGAAAATACCCTCTCTACCAATACAGATTAATACCTGTCCTACAACTAAAAAGTCATAGACAATTACCTGAAGCACTGAGATGTAAATTGATTAGAAATGGGGGAAAGGGATAAGAACTTATATTGTACCTTCTATGTGCCTAGAAATGTGCTAAGCACTTTTTTACAAATATTATCTCATTTAATCATCACAACAACCCTGGGAGGTAGATGCTGTTATGATACCCATTTTACAGTAGGGGAAACAGAGGCAGGTGGAGGTTAAGTGACTTGAATAGGGTCATAGAACTAATAGGTATCTAAAACCAGATTCAAACTCAGGGACTCTAGGACCTGTGCTCTATTCAGTGACACACTCAGCTTACCTCTTAGTGGGAAAATGGGGAGAATAACAGTATCTCTCTTTCAGGTTTGTTGTGAGGATTAAATGAGATAATATTTGTAAAGTGCTTGGTACAGTACTTGGCATACAACTGGCACTGAAAAAATGTTTTTCTTCCTGACCTTGATTTACTAAGCACCACACAGCCAGAATATATCAGATAGGGTAGAAATATTTAGTACCCAGGTGTTTCTGAGTCTGAGGCCAGTTTTCTATCCACTATGCCATGACATAAAGGTTAAAAGGAAATAACCTCTCCACCCAAGGAACTTACAGTCTATAGGGGAAACAAAATGTCCATATATATATATATATATATATATATATATATATATATACAGGGCAATAGAGCAATCTGATCTCAGACATTTATTAGTTGTGTGATTTTGGGCAAGTCACTTAATCCTATTTGCCTCAGTTTCCTCATCTATAAAATTAGCTGAAGAAGAAAATGACAAACCACACCAATATCTACCAAGAAAATTCCAATTGGTGTCAAGAAGAATCAGATTCACCTGAAACAACTGAACACTAACACCCATATGTACAGAATAAACAGAAAATTAATATCATTTCATCTAATTCAGGGTGGTTAAGAAGGGAGCACACCAGCAGATGAGGACACAGGGATCAAGAAAGGCTTTGTGTAGAGGGTGATTCTTGGACTGAGTTGAAGGAAGTGAGGGATTTTATGTGGGAGAAGGAAAAAAAAGGAGTTCATCTCAGGCATAGGGAACAGCTAATGCATAAACATGGAGACTGGACTGCTGGATGAGAAACAGATGAAGCCAATTTGGTTGAACTGTAGAGGTGAGAAGAGGAGAAACTAAGTATAAGAGGTCTGGAAAGGTAGTTTGGGCCAAGTTGTGAGGGCTTTAGAAGACAGATAGAGCTCTTGCTTTATCCTCAAAGCAGTAGGGAGTCACTGCAGTTTATCAAGTAGGAGAATGGTGAGGGCAAAATTCTGCTTGGAGGAAATCTTTTTGGAATTTATAAGAAAGATGGAATGGAGGAGGGTGAGGCGTGGGGCAGGGAGACCAATTAGGAGGCCATTGCAATGGCATTGGCAGAGATGCTATGGTACATTACCAGAGTTCTGATTGTGTGAGTAAAGAGAAGGGGTCAGATGTTGAAAATGCCATGGAAGAAGGAATAGTAAGATTTTACAACTCCATGATATGTGCAGTGAGTCAAGTCTTACATCAAGACTGCTAACTTGAGAGACAGGGAGGATGATGGTGCCTTTGATAGTACTAGGAGAATTTAGTAAAAGAGAGGATTTGGGGTAGAAGATATCAGGTTTTAGATATGCTGGGTTTGAGCCTTCTAAACTTTCTAGTTCCATAATCCCTTCAATTTCCTTAGCTTCCTCTTTCACCAGTCTAAAATTTAGATGTAAGCATGGTCATTCCTTTGATATCGTCCATCACCCACAATTATTCTGCTTGCTAATTCAAATATTCATCATAATTTTTTTAAAACCTTACTTCCTGCCTGAAAATTGAGACTGATATTGGTTCCAAGATAGAACACAGCGCTAAAAAATTGAGGTTAAGTGACTTGCCCAAGGCCCAACACAACTAGGAAGTCTCTGTGGTCAAATTTGAAACCAGGCTCTTCTGTCTCCAGGCCAGGTTCTCAATACATTGAGTCACCTAGCTACCCCACTAGGTTTTGTTAAATTAAATTTTATTTTATTTTCAGATCTGTATTCTCTCCCTTCTACTTTCCCATCTCATTATATACAAAATAAGAAAAACAAAATCCCTCTAACAAATGTGCAAAACAAGCAAAACAAATTCCTGCATTGGTAAAAAAAAATTGTGGTTGGCCATTATGCTGACTAGAGTTCCTAAGTCTTTTAAGGTTGTTTGTCTTAACTTTATTTCTATTATTTTGTAAATTATTCTCCTGGTTCTGCTCACTTCACTCTGTCAATTCATATAAAATTTCACTTAAAACTAGTATCATCTCCATTTTTTCTTATAGTGTAATCATGTACCATCACATAGAAATCCCATACCTCATCCAGCCATTCCCTAATTGATGGTTACCTCCTCAACTTCAGTTCTTTGCTATCACAAAAAAAGGCTGCTATAAATATTTTAACCCACATATAGAACTGTTTTTCCTACCTATGGGACCTTTTCTTCTCTATTTGATCTGTTTGGGATATAGTAGCCTCATATGTTTTTTATTTCTTCCACTTATCATCCTTATCCTCCTTTTCAGGACAACTTGATGAATAATCAGCCTTTCCTATCTGCCAAGGTTGGGGCAGGAAAATCGAATGGTCCATTGCCTTATTGAAATACCTGTCCCATCTATGAGGTGATTCATAGATGCCCTGGTTGGGTTTGTCAGTCAGTAACAGGTGTGAGACATGAACAGTAGATTTCTTACCCATTTTGTCAGAATTCCATCAGCACTTCCTCTGACGCGTCATGTGGAGAATCACTTTCCAGTTTCTCAATTGCCAACATGATTAGGCTTGTTGATGATTTTCAAGATGGGCACATATGCTCAGGGAAGATCTGACAGGCTTTTATAGGGGTTTGGCAATTAATCTTGTTGATCAGGGTGAAGAAAAGCCTCCCACAGTCCACTTTTTTAACCCTTGAAATCATGGTGTTTGCATTCTTTTATTTAATTTAATAGACATTTGTTTAATAACTTCCCTGTATTAGGCTTTGGGATATATTAAAATGACCCAAACTTTGCTTAATCAATTGTTCAATAATATGGAGCCAGACCCTGTGTTAGTCACTATAAATATAAGTACAAAGTATAAGACTATACCTATTACTAATGAGTTTATATTCTAATGAGAGAGAGATAAGCACATATGAAAATATATAGGGGGCAGCTAGATAACTCAGTGGACTGAGAACTGGGTCTAGAGATGGGAGGTCCTGAGTTAAAATTTGATCTCAGATATTTCCTAGCTGTGTGACCCGAGGCAAGTTACTTAACCTTCATTGCCTTCCCTTATCACACTTCTGACTTGAAACCAATACATAGTATTAATTTTTAAGACAGAAAATAATGGTTTTTTTGGGGGGAAAGATTTAATGTACATGGGACAACTAGGTAGCATAGTGTGGATAGAGTGCCAGATCTTGAATCAGAAGGACCTAGGTTCAAATCCAACCTCAGATATTTCTTAGCTGTGTGACCTTAGACAAAGGCATTTAAACCCCATTGCCTAGCCTTTACCACTCTTCTGCCTTGGAACCAGTATACAGTACTGATTTTAAGATGGAAGGCAATGGTATGTAATATATATAATAAAGCCAATAAACATATACATATATTATGTAAATATATTTATCATATATTCTATATTTATTAACTTTAAATGTATGCAACTATGTAAATATGTACATATACTTATATACATATAAATATATGCTTTATATATGATAATAGAAAACATATCCACATATTTTGTATGTGGTATGCATAAAACATGTGGTATAAATATACATTACATATATATGCATATATACATATATACATACATACATACACACAATGTAGTTAAATAGACAGTAGTTTGGGAAAGAGGGCACTGGTAGTGGTGGGGCTTAGAAAAAATTCATGCATGTATAATTGAAAATTTGTTACCTTAAAAAAGAACTACATATCCCAAGAGCCCACTGACTTCCTGTCATTACGTACTTCCTATAGACAGAGGATAAAGACGTGGGTGTTGAGGCTCCTTCTCTTGGATGTAGAATCAGCAATGATGGTGGTGAGTGGGGATGGCTAAAAATGGCTGATGACCCATGGGCACATGGTCTTTATTTTGTATCTTCTTTATTCCTTTATTTCTAATAATCATTAATAAATCTCTTAAAATATATTTTTTATTATTGAGATTTTAATTTTTACAGTTGGTGACCAAAAGGGACAAGAAACTCTCTTAATTTTTTTAATAAGATAGCCTACACAATTTTTTAAGCCACATTTCTCCTGCCAAGGCATTTTGCCCACCCCACCCACCCTCACAAACTCCAACTCTCTTTGGAGTTTCTGCATTTTTCTTTTCCTAATTTTTGCCTGGTTGCTTGCTTTCCCTACAGATTGGGCAATTTTTAGCCAGGGGATTCTTGGTGAAGAATTTTTACCTCAGGAGTGATGGGGAGAAAGAAGAGCCTCTTCCAAACAGGAAGTTGATTTCAAGCATGGTGTATTCTATGAAAGAGCAGTGCATTACCTATTTCAAACAACTTCCACCTTTAAGATGTTTTTTTCTTTCTACCACTGATTCTTTCGATTATCTTGCCTGAGATTCAGGGGAGAAATTCATCCCCTTACAACACTTTGCCATTTGGGCCTGCTCAGTCTCTAGGATTCATCCAGTTTGAGATTCTTCAAACCCATGTTCTCCCTCGCTAAGGGAAACACCACTGTTCTGACAAAAGGAATCTGAATGGATAGAGAACAGAACATTAAAGAGACTGGAGGTAAAGATTTTAATCCTTTTCAGACCCCATTGTTTTTATGAAAGTCTCTATATTTTATTGTATTTTGCTGATTGTTTCAAGATTTAATTTTGTTGTTTTAAGTTCATATAATAATGTATTCAATACTATTCTGTTACACTGAATCAGTTTAATCTACTGTGTAACTATTAGATATATTTTGTTACCTTTCTACTATAAATATACTGAACAAAATATCATAAAGCCCATAAACAGCTTTTTCTTCCACTTTGCATTTGTTAAGTATCACATAGATGACGGATAAACTAAACCTGGCTAACAACCTTTGGAGAATTTAATGAGCTAAGAATTTAAATGGTAATTCTAAAGGGTCTTCAGAAATAATTTTAATTAACTAGTGGTTTTTGAATGGATGATTTTTTTTATATTTATATTATAAAGAATGTTGTATTAAAGGTATAGAAACAAAGAAATGTTCCTACAAAGCAGGAAGCTAAAAAGAGCCCCTGCAAAATTCTTCAGTATAATTTACTTCCATCAGAACAATCTAGATTTCTTGGTGATGTTCTAGACCCAAATAAGTTTTACTTTGTTTAAAAATATATTTGCCAAGGTTGAAAGATTTGCTACATCTGTAAAAAATTTTGACAAATATCCATCAGTTTATAGGATTTTTTTTGGTCATACAACAATTTATATGAAATATGATAGTGGTTTTGTTTGCTATTGTAATTAACTGGGCTATTGTGAATTTTGGAGATTTTGGTACTTCTTTGAATGTTCATTATCTACTGTATTACTGTTTTATTCTTAAAAGTGTTTTTACTCACACTGTGGTTAATATAAAAAGGAAAGGGATCTCATTTTTTGGGTGAGGAACCTTTGTACTCTACATTTCCTTATGACACAGTGTGTCAATGATTGTAAGCTATATATTTTTGAATTTTAAAACTCTTTTATTATTGTTTTTTGCTTGCATGTGCAATAGACTATTTCAATTTTATTTTTTCTCTTTTTGTATTTGAAGCACATATCAACAGTATTGAGATTTTTCTTTAACTTTTTTAAAATTTGCAGTAAAATAAGTTTAAAATATATTTGCTATAACATGAATGTATACCCCAAAGCTTTAGACTATGGAAACCTGCCATTTATTAAAAATAATTATGGGACTTTGCTTAATGATTCTGTCTGATTCCAGGATAATACAAAAAGAGTCATTGCACAGTGCCAAAGAAGGACAAAGCTAAACTGCATAGTGCCAATTGAGAACAAGGTCAAAGAGACCAATCAATCCCAATTGGATTGATGAAATTTTGAGCCAAGACAAAAGGACTTGAACTTGTTTGGCATTCAAGGTTGTGGTTGTTTTGACATGTCAGAGACAGGTATTCCTTGCCCCACATTTTACCAAGTATCTCAAATTTGACTCCTACCTGGCTCCTATAATCTAGACCCTATACTGTCTTTCATAGTGTGGCAACTTCCTGTAGTCTTGGCTGCAAATGGGTAAGTAAAATAGTACCGAATTTTGTCCTACAGACTTGTGGGATAGAAATTACTTTAATTGGATGCTAATATAAGGGCCTGTTATCAATTTATTCTTGTTTACTCAAAATTTTATGTATGTAAATTTTTGGTATTTTGATTCTGATTTTGAATTTTTTCTTTCTAGCCAAAAAAGTTTACTTTTTCTTCCATTTGTTTTTCTTTTATGTTTTTGGTTTTTTTTCTTTTGATAATTGAGTCATATACCTCATAACTCAGCCATGCATTCCTAAGTAATCCCTGTGTTTTTCAACATTCTCTTCGGGGGGAATGTACTATTATTTTAAATTGCAATGTTTAAATTCTTTTTGAGAGTAATTTTAGGTTAAGAAACATGTTACCTCTCCAAATCCAGAAAGTGAACTCTTTGGAGAAGGCACCATGAAGATGCCTCCACAGACCACATGCTGCACCAGAAGATCCAGAATGAACTTTGGGATGTGGTGATTTGAACTGTGTGGGGTTGAATGCATTTATTTTGTATGTATACTCTTATGCTGAAGGGGACTACCCCCTAACTGGCTTTTTGTCAATGCGCCTAGCAATTATTGGTTTTGTTCTCTTTTCCTCTTATCCTCAAATTATTGTAATTTCAAAGTTGGTATGTTTACAAGACCCACTGGAGAGTCTTGTCTTCTGTGGGTCTCAGGGGGAATGTATAATTGAAAATCTATTACCCTAAAAAGGAACTACATATCCCAAGAGCCCACTGACTTCCTGTCATTACATACTTCCTATAGACAGAGGATAAAGGGCATGGGCATTGAGGCTCCCCCTCTAGGATGTAGAATCAGCAATGATGGTGGTGAATGGGGATGGCTAAAAATGGCTGATGAGCCATGGGCACATAGTCTTTATTTTGTATTTTCTTTATTCCTTGATTTCTAATAATCATTATTAATAAATCTCTTAAAATATATTTTTTTGTTATTGAGATTTTAATTTTTACATGCAGAAGACAGCAGCTGAGTTACACATGAAAGGAGGAGAATGAGAGCTAAGAGAGGCAGCAGGAAGGATGGAGTACATTCCAGGCAAGGGGGACAGTCAGTGTAAGGACACTGAAACAAAAGATGGAGATTAGTGAATGAAGAACAGAGAGAATGCCACTTTAGCTGGACTGTAGTGTGGAATAATGTCCAGGGAATCTGGAAAGAAAGATTTGGCCAGGTTATACAGAGCTTTAAAAGCAACACAAAGGAGTTTCTGTTTTATTCTAGAGATCATCAGAAGCCACTGGAGTTGATTGAGTGAGGGAGTAAGTAAGTAAGATCTTCAATTACAGAAAATTATTTTGGCAGTGGTCCATGTGGAAGATGGAGTGGAGGGAGTAGAGATATGAGCTCGGGAGACTAATTAGGAGGCTGTTTGAATAAATTAGGCTAATTGAGATCTAAGAAGCCAAACAACTATTGCTCTTGTGGTCAAAAGGAAAGACTTGATAAGATAGATACAAAACCACCTCACTGATCTTCCTTGGCATCTCAAGTTCTTGTGCCTCATGGCATTTTATTATGTTTATGAAATAACTTATAAGACTTTTATGTTTCCAAAGAAGTTTTCTTACAACAACCTGTGAAGTAGGTTAGTTTATTATAATAACTATTATTCCCCTCCTTTTTTTGAAGAAACTAAGGCATAGAAAGTCTTCTTGATTTGCTGAAATTGCAAAGCTGGTACATGGCAGAGCTAGAACTTACATGCAAGTCCTTTGACTCCAGCAAACTTCTCTTCATACCACAATAATATGATCAAAAATCAAGTGTTTTTCTATTCTTTTTCATTCAACTAAGAAAGCCTTCCTGAAGCGAACAGAGCAGAAAAATTAGGTGTGAAATGGCAAGGTTCAATAAGCTTTAAGTTTTAAGAGAAAAATTGGGCAGAATGCATCAAAGGACGTGTTTTAGAAAATAGGATGTGTTAAAGTGAGCAAGGGCCAAGAAAAAATCAGATTTCTGCTCAGAAAGCAACATGAAGGGGGCATCTAGGTAGCTTAGTGGATTGAGAGCTAGGCCTAGAGACAGGAGTTCATGGGTTCAAATATGGCCTCTGACACTTCCTGACTGTGTGACCCTGGGCAAGTCACTTAACTCCCATTGCCTAGCCCTTACTGCTCTTCTGCGTTAGAATCAATAATATTGGTTCTAAGACAGAAGGTAAGGGTTTTTTAAAAAAGAAAGCAACAAGAAATGAATTTGGCTAATATGTGGGAGACTCAGTAGGTCCTATTTATGAGATTTGCCTTAGTGTATGTACATCTAAGATGAAAGAAAGCTTTGTACTCAGGAGTAAAAATGAATCATATGAAGCATAATAGGGAGAAATACAGTGTGTCATGCTTGGAAAGTTCCCGTCTTGTTAATATTTCTTTTATATCCCTGACAATACCTAGAACGTTATACCTTAGAACTGCATATCCTTTTTTTATAAGTCTCTGATAGATTGCCTTGGGAAAGGATGAGTCATTTTCACTATAAGCTGAATAAGTTTTAGATATTTTTCTGAGAATAGTTTTTGATGAATTGGAGATCAGCATTCCAGTCCTTGTTTAACCATTAACTCTGGGACCATAGGCACACATTTCCTCTTTTAGGGTTTCAGTTCTTCTTATGTACAATGATAAGATGAAACTAGGTGATCTTTATAGTACCTTACAAACATTCTAAGATTCCATGGAAATTTTAGAGATGGCCTTTGTCTTAAATTCATTCTCCCTTGTCCTCTTATTTTAGAGGCATCACTCCTTCCCCCTGGCCAGTAGTATCGTATTTCCATCTCTCTCAATGTCTTCCTAATCATCATAAAGTATTCTCAGAAAAACACATAAAACTCATTCAGATTATTGTGAAAATGACTCCTACCTTATAGTGCATTCTTTCCCCAGGCAATCAATCAGAGACTTAAAAGAAAAGACATGCAGTTCTAGGATAAGCTTCTAGGTATTGTCAGGGAAATAAATATATATATTTCTCCCTATTACTCTTCATATGATTAATTTTTGCCTTGTTGGGTTCAATTCTAGCATATTGAACACTGTGGATCCTGACTTAGTGTGTTAAACATCTTTCCCACTTTTGTTTTCATTTACAATTCTGATAAGTCTTTACATCTTTGAATTAAAAAATAATGTTATAGGATAAAAATATCACCAGGGCATTCCACTAGGGACTTCCAATCAGGTTATTACTCTTTGGGTCTGGTCATTTAATGAGTTAAGAGTCTAGCTAATTGAATTATCACCTTGTCCACACTTTTGTATCTTTCTTTTTAAAACCACACTATTACAAGAAATTCAATGAGGCACTGCTGAATTCTAAGTGTACAGGGTCAGTGACACTCCTCTGATCTACCAGTCAAGTTTTCCTGTGCAAAAATAAAGTGAGGTTAGTCTGACATAACTTATTCTGATAATGCCATTCTGGCTCTTTGATTTCCATTTCACTCTCTAGATATTGTGGGTCAGCTGAAAATTGGGTAAGTCTATCTCTGTGTTCTCTAACTCACTGATAAAAATAAAACAAACAAATACGAAATAATACAGAACCAAATGCAGATCCTTGGGAGAACTCTACTAGTGGCCTTATTCTAAACTGACTAAGCAAATCATTAATGACCCCATACTCTTTTGGGTCTGGCCATGTAACTGAATAGTCACAAATGCATTCTACTATACACATTTTAGTCTACAAAAACTGTCTTGCTTACAAGAATAGCTGAGATACTTCATATTTGTGGAGATGGTAAAAATAATTCCAACCAACAGAATTCAGTACTGCCTGGGTTTGTACAGGAACACGTATGAATTCATTGAAGCTAGAATTGCAAACTTATAAAATATTTTTGAATCATCTGGTAGGACACAGAAAAAAATATCACAAAAATAACCATGCTCATTTATTTAGTACAATAATTCTGTCGGAAATATTCCCCGAATGTGTTGTTTTTTAAAAGTTATCTATTAAAAGGTTTTCATAGCAACATTATATATAATTGAAAAAAAAAGTAAAACCCCCTAAATGTCCAACAATAGCGGAATGGTTAAATAAACTGGGGCAGGTCAATGTAATAGAATATTCTAATTTGATTACTATTAGCAAATGTGAAGAAAGCAAATAAATATGAAACCTGATGAAATGTTAAGGAAGGGGTTCTTGAACTTTTTTTTTAGGTATAGCCCCTTTTGGCAGCCTAATATAATCTATACACTCCCTTTCAGAATGTTTTTCAAGGGGGCAGTTGGGTAGCTCAGTGGATTGAGAACCAGGTCTACAGAAAGCAGGTCAAATCTGGCCTCAGACACATCCCAGCTGTGTGACCCTGGGCAAGTCACTTGACCCCCATTGTCTAGTCCTTACCAGTCTTCTGCCTTGGAACCAATTGGTTCCAAGGCAGAAGGTAAGGGTTTTTAAAAAAGAATGTTTTTTCAATGTACAAAATAAAATGCATGGAAACACAAAGGAAACCAATTGCACAGAAATGGAATTTTCATCAGGTTACAAGCTCCTGTGTTAGAGACAATGACAAAAAAAGTGTGATAACTCACATTATAATTTGAAATTAAGTATAAACAAAGTTATTAAATTTAGCTTGTCATTAGGCTTTTAATAAAAATTAATGATTTTTTACTAAATTTATCTGTAATACCCTTTCCAGAAGATGGCAAGAGCATGAAGGCCAAGTGAATGAGTCACATTCTGCAACTGACTTTAGCTAAGGTAGCTTTTGGGAAGGTAAGAGAATAACCTGCCCTCTTCAGGAAAGGCTACACTCGGAGCAAAGGGGCAACAGAAGCACAAGAGACAGTGTCAGCCAGGGTTCTGGATAGCCACCTGCGGAGGAACAGTGCATAATATCTTCTGACCTTACATGAAGAACAAGAGGAGGTGGCCGATGATGTTCTGAACACAGCTAAAAGGGGTTCTGATCAGGACATGGAGTCAGGCAATGACCAGAAGCTCTGACCAGTAGTGAGGTCCTGATTCCAGCTTACAACATAGAGCCTCCCATGCCACGTCCTGCACCCCCACATCATCCTAACAAATATCCCCAACTCCTGTTTTTCTATAGATCCTATGAGGAGAAAGTAACTTCATTTTCTGTGAATGGGTGGCTAAGGTAGAGATGATTATCCTTCTTTTGCTTGAATTTTTACTCACATCTTTCGGTGATTAAAAACCCAATGCATAAATGCAGCCTTGCAGTATGGCGATTGGGGATGACCCAAGTAGGTGAGAAAGAGTTAAAACTGCTGTGTCTGCCAGTGAGATGTCTGGCAGGGGGCTCATAACCAAGACAAGTATGGTATTGATTTGTTTTAGCAGCTTTCCATAGTAGAGAGCATGCATGCCTGATTTCTCGCAGCATAGAAATGTGTCAGGAACAGAGCTGGAAGAAAAATAGCTGGGCAAGTCAAACATCAACCATTACCTGTAGACGGTTTTGAAAGAAAAGAATTCTCCAGAGTGGAGGAGCTAAGAGGAGTGGTTCATGAAAAAAATTACATCCCAAGGCAAGAGTAGCCAAGGCCACAAAAATGTGGGGTGCCATACGGTTTCACATGTAAAGTATATGACAGCATCCCTATATTAAACTAACTTAGGTTAGTGAGGTGAAAGTATTTGCTTCCTTCTTTGATAAAATATCCCACTTTAAGTTCATAAGCTATTAAGAAGCCCAATAATTGAATAAAATTAATGATTTCCTTCCTCCCTTTCTCTTTCTCCCCTCCTCCGTCCTTCGTCCTTCCCCCTTCCCCCCCCCCCTTCCATTTTAGAAACAATACAAAGGTTCTGAGGCAGAAGAGTGGTAAGGGCTAGACAATTGGGATTAAGTGACTTGCCCACAGTCATACAGGTAGAAAGTATCTGAGACCAGATTTGAACAGAGGCTATCCCATGTCTGGACCTAGCTCTCAAACCATTGAATCACTAGCTACCCCCTTCCTTTATCCTTAAAACCCTAAATTAGATTAGGAAAATATCTTTACAGAGAACTAGACTTGGCCCACCCTTGGAGGAGCTGACTTCTTAGATTGTGGCCTTTTTTAGGATGCCTCAATTGTCTGTTCTATGAATCCCCACTCTTACCATCCTCTGGTCTTATCAGATAAAGTAGCCATTCTCCTTGATTCTATTGGTTCCCATGTCCTTCTTTGTCTTGTTCCACAAATTAGTCCATCTCTCTCTTTATGGTTCATTTACCTCTACATACAAAACAGGGACAAGATAGTCTATCTAAAAAATAATAACTATTCCTAAACCCTGTAATATCCTCAAGCTATCATCTTTTCCTACTATCTTTCCTATCACTATGAAATTCCTAAATTATTGAGGCTCATAATGCCAGTACTTTTACACAACCCACTCTTTCCTAAATTTGAAATTTGTCCTTTGTCCTTCCCAAAGTACTGAACCTGCTCTAAGATTATCAGTAGCCTTACCAGAACCAGAAAATTAGTAACTTTTACTCTATCCCTATCCTCTATGACTTCTCTAGAGTATTTTTATAGCTTCTTTTCCAACCCCTAATCCCCCATTGCTCCTCTGTCTACTTTGCCACTGTCCTTTTTCTCCTCCCACCCTGTAAATTCAAGGGTATCCAATGTTTTCACCTTAATTCTTCTTCCTTATCTCTCTGATAACTGTATGATTGTATTCACTACCACATCTTAGATTATAATATAGATGACCACCAAGCTACTCTCTCTCTAATCTTCCCTAGCCTCTTCCCACAGCTCTATTCCTATATTTCCAATTGCCCAATGGAAATCCTCCTACATGTTCCCTTTGATAACTTCAAATTCTGTATGTCCAAAGCTGGATTCATCAATCTATCCTCTAAACCTTCTCAGTCTTCCAACTTCTTTGTCTTTGTTTATGGTACCACTATCCTCCCAGCTAATCAATCAGCAAGCATATATTAAGTGTCTGTATGGATTAAACCCTGGGCAAACAAATGTAGAAAATGAACCAGTCCCTGTCCTCAAGAAGTTTACATTCTGAAAAAGACATGTACAAAAATATTCATATCTGCACTCTTTGTGGTGGCAAAAAAAATTGGAAAATGAGGGGATGCCCTTCAATTGGGGAATGGCTGAACAAATTGTGGTATATGTTGGTGATGGAATACTATTGTGCTCAAAGGAATAATAAACTGGAGGAATTCCATGTGAACTGGAACAACCTCCAGGAAGTGATGCAGAGTGAGAGGAGCAGAACCAGGAGAACATTGTACACAGAGACTGATACACTGTGGTACAATTGAATGTGATGGACTTCTCCATTAGTGGCAATGCAGTTATCATGAACAATTTGGAAGAACCTACGAGAAAAACCACTATCCACATGCAGAGGAAACACTGTGGGAGTAAAAACACCAAAGAAAAACAATTGCTGAATACATGGGTTGAAGGCATATTGTTGGGGATGTAGACTCTAAATGAACACCCTAGTGTAAATAACAACATGGAAATGGGTTCTGATGTAATACCCAATGAAATTGCATGTTGGCTGCAGGAAGAGCGGGTGGAGGGGAGGGAGGGAAATAATGTGATTATT
Organism: Monodelphis domestica; assembly: GCF_027887165.1. Lineage (NCBI taxonomy): Eukaryota > Metazoa > Chordata > Mammalia > Didelphimorphia > Didelphidae > Monodelphis > Monodelphis domestica. The sequence continues at coordinate 98,649,672 of NC_077232.1, forward strand.
GTAACCAAGGAATAATGTTCTAAATTGACTAAATAAACTTATTCAAATGGGGAATAAAAAGAAGTTTATGTTCTATTGAAGTGATACAACATTTTCACAGATATTAAACATCAAATATACAAAATGAAGACTGAGTAGGCAGCTGGTAGACCAGTTGGAACTTGAGTTGCATATTGAAGGGAGCTAGTTAGGAGTTACATGGCAGTGGAAATGAGGAGGGAGAGCACCCCAGTAATGGAAGACAAACCACACAAAGACATAAAGGGGGTGGAAGGAATTAATGTCATGTACCAGGAACAACCATTATCTTAGTTTGGCTTGTTTAGTATACATAAGGATATAATAGGTACTTAGTTTGGAGAAGTAGCCTGAATCCAGATTATGAATGACTTTATATGCCAAGCGGAGCAATTTTGTATTTTATCCAAAAGGCCACTAATACTTTTTGACAGTCAGTGACATGTTTTTGGAGAATCAATTTGGCAGCTATAAAGGAAGAATTGGAGATGAGAAAATCTAGATGCAAAGGAACCAATCATGAGTCATTCACACTATTTACTTTGGAGTCATTGTCCTATCTTCATTATTCCTCCACCCCTTTACTCAATAAATTATCAAGTCTTATTTATTGTACCTTCACAATATCATATTCTGCCATTCTCTTTTTTGCTTTCCCAATAAGGATGTCACCATTCTTATTTAGATCTTTTTCTCTTCTTGTCTAGACTATTATTGGGTTCTTGACTGATCTTGCTTCCAGTCTATTCCCTCTCTAATCTATCCTTTGTACTCCACCTGAGTAATCTTTCTAATACAAAATATATTTTGACTAAATTACTCATCTATTAGAAATCATTTAGTATTTCCTCATTGAGATACCAAAATAAAATAGAAACAACTTTTAAAAAATTCTTATCTTTTTTTCTTAGAATCAATACTCAGTATTGGTTCCAAGGTACAATAGAGGTAAGAGCTAGGCAATAGGGACTAAATGACTTGCCCAAGGTCCACTTGCTGGAAGTGTCTGAGGCCAAATTTGAACCCAGGACCTCCTATCTCTAGGCCTGGCTCTCTATCCAGAATAAGCCACCTAGCACCCTAGAAACAACTTTTGAACTCCTCATTCAAATCCCTCCACAATCCAGGTTCAGGCTATCTTTCTAGCTGTCTTATGCTACTTCCTTTCTCCATGTTTATGCTTTTGCTTAAGCAATCTCCCATGCCAGCAATGCCACATCATCTCCAAGGAGAGATCTAAACCAAAGTATTTCTTTTACTATCCCCTTTCCAATTCCTCCAGACATCTGCCATAACAACCTTTTAAGCACTCAATGAATCCAAAGGTATTAGTGCCAACTAAGTTCAAAGTACTATAGTGGGTGCTAAAGAACTGAAAACAGCTCCTGCATTTAAGGAATTTAGATTCTATTGAGTTATACTATCATACAACCATAGTATGGAAGAAGTAAAGATTATTAACAACCAAAGAATGAGAAAAAGTTCCCCATGGGAAAAGACTCATGAGCTGAATTTTGAAGTAACCAAGAGATTCTAAGAGGAGGGGAGAAGGCAACCTATTCTAGGGACAGCCTGGGCAACATAACAGCAAGGGGCAAGAGAGAGTGCAGGGTTCAGGGAAATTAGTGGACCTTTTTTCTCTTAAAAAAAAAAAAAACCTTTTTAATCTGGCCTCAGACACTTCCCAGCTGTGTGACCCTGGACAAATCACTTGGCCCCCATTGCCTAGCCCTTACCACTCTTATGCCTTGGAGCCAATACACAGTATTGACTCCAAGATGGAAGGTAAGGGTTTAAAAAAAACTTTTTGAAGGGGAATAATATAAAATATGCTTATGTTATGGTATGTGCTTTATCAGGATTATTAAACTTAAATATAGATGAGTCAGCTAGAAAACACAATTGTTGTTCAGTAGTTTCAGTCATGTTGAACTCTTTGTGACCTCCTTTGGGCTTTTCTTGGCAAAGATGTTGGAGTAGTTTGACATTTCCTTCTCCAGCTCATTTGACAGATGAAGAAACTGAGACCAACAGGGTTAAGTGACTTGCTCAGGGTCATATAACTAGACAGGATTTGAACTTTGACTCCAGGCTTAAGTGCTTTATCTACTATACCACCCAGCTGCCCTAGAGACCACAATTAGCACAAAGAAAAAACATTTAATAAAATATTATTGTAAAGAAGTCAGGGTAGAACTTTTCCATCCCAAACCCTGAGACAGGCATTGTCTTTGTCAAATACACACACTCCCTCTATGGGAAGATTAGCTAGCTCTAGAGATAGACATAGAAAGATATATTTGCAGAGCATGTGTGCCTAGGGCACATTCATGAAGGAGCCCACTAGCAGGGAACAAAGACATGCCCAGGGTGTAGGAAGGGACAATTCACAATTTTTTTTTTAAAACCCTGACCTTCCATCTTAGAATCAATATTGTGTATTGGTTCCAAAGCAAAAGAGTGGTAAGGGCTAGGCAATGAGAATTAAGTGACTTGTCCAGGGTCACACAGCTAGGAAGTGAGGCCAAATTTGAACCCAGGACCTCCTGTCTGTAATTCCACTGAGACACCTAGCTGTTCCCTACAATTTGTAATTCTAATGCTAAGGAGTTGCCATTTTGTTTGGTAATATCATTGCCCTACTCCTGCTGGGCTTCCTATGGTTTAGATGTCCTGTAATCTTTATTTTTTAACTTTTTAATTAATTTATAATATTTTTTCTATGATTTCATGATTAATGATATTTCCACCCCTCTTCTCTTCCCTCCCCTGTTCCAGCACTGATAAGCAATTTCACTGGGTTATATATATATATCATTATTCAAAACCTATTTCCATATTATTCATATTTGCAATAGAGTGATCATTTGAACTCAGCCTTCCTAATCATATCCCCATCAACCCACATGATTGATCATGTTTTTCTTCTATGTTTCAACTCCCACAGTTCTTTCTCTGGATGTGGATAGTTTCTTTCTCATAAGTCCCTTAGAATTGTCCTGAATCGTTCCATTGCTGCTAGTAGAAGTCCATTACATTCGATTGTATCACAGTGTATCAGTCTCTGTGTACAATGTTCCCCTGGTTCTGCTCCTTTCCCTCTGCATCAATTCCTGGAGGTCATTCCAGATCACATAGAATTCCTCCACTTTATTATTCCTTTGAGCACAATAGTATTCCATCACCATCAGATACCACAATTTGTTCAGCCATTCCCCAATTGATGGGCATCCCCTCGTTTTCCAATTTTTTGCCACTACAAAGAGTGCAGCTATGATTCTTATACAAGTCTTTTCCCCTATTATCTCTTTGGGGGTACAAACCCAGCAGTGCTATGGCTGGATAAAAGGGCAGACAGTCTTTTAGTGTCCTTTGGGCATAGCTCCAAAATGCCCTCCTGAATGGTTGGATCAATTCACAACTCCACCAGCAGTGTATTAGTGTCCCAATTTTTCCACATCCCCTCTGACATTTATTACTTTCCTTTGCTGTTATATTGGCCAGTCTGCTAGGTAAGGTGGTACCTCAGGTTTGTTTTAATTTGCATTTCTCTAATTATGGGAGATTTAGAACACTTTTTCATGTGCTTATTGATAGTTTTGATTTCTTATCTGAGATTGCTTATTCATATTCCATTTGTTGATTGGGGAATGGCTTGATTTTTTAAAATTTGAGTTAGTTTATTCTATATTTGGGAAATTAAACCTTTGTCAGAGAGTTTTATTATAAAAATTCCCCCCACTTTGTTGTTTTCCTTCTAATTTTGGTTGCATTGATTTTGTTTCTTCAAAAACTTTTTAATTTTATATATTCAAAATTATTCATCTTACATTTTATAATGTTCTCTATCTCTTGCTTGGTCTTAAATTCCCTCCTTTACCACAGATCTGACAGTTATAGTATTCTAAGTTCACCTAATTTATTTATGATTTTACTATATTTAAGTTATTTGAATGTCCTGTAGTCTTAATCAAGCATGTAGTCTTTATCAAATGTGACATATAAACTCTTCCTGATATTATTCCTTTCTAGTGTTGAGTGGCTAATGTTTAATGGAGCTTTAAAGGTTCATTTTGTGGTTAATATTGTTTGGTAACTGATGTGGCTCCCTTAGGCACACTATTGTAGAGCTTCCCTTGGTTTGCATTTTTTGACTTCCATTTTAGTTCTCAGGTGAGATACTAATGCTTCTCTGTAAGAAGAATAGGCTCTGCTTTCTCTCTTTTAGCAGAATCCCCTAAAGCTTTTTGCTACAATTTTTTTTTTTAGAAAAGCATTATCTTTACAATATGGAGTCAACAAACATTAAAGAAAAACTTTTTCTCTCCCATAATCAGTTCTCTGAGGCTAGCTCCTGAATCAAAGACCTGGGGTCTGAATCCCAGGCCTGCTACTTATTATATGGGTGACCTTGGGTAAGTCATTTCCCTCCCCTGATTTCATTTCCTTTTAGTATAAGTGAGAAGGTTGGACTAAAAGACCTCTTAGGTACCTATTTAACTCTAAGTGTGTGTTCCTACAGATCCCATAGGCAACTTTCCAAAAGAAGACTTTTTACCTTTTTACACAGAACAATTGCAGTTCACAATTGCCCCAGTGAAACCTATTTGTTAACCTTGACTTCCTACTTAGCAGAGGCAGGATCATTGTCAGAAGTCTCATTCTGATTTAGGATTAGAAAGTCCTAGTCACTCCTTGCTCAATTTTCTTATGATGATTATCTGCCCCAAATTCATTTCACTAAAGAAACCCTAAAAAGCCATGTGAGTCTCACCTACTTTATTTATTTGTTTTTAGGAACTTCAATTAGACTAGCCAAATCAATATAAGCAAAAATAAATAAATAAATAAAATAAAAATAAAATAAAATAAAAAGTTAGCCCAGAGACCAAGGTCAATTCTTTCTCTTGCTTAGTCCCATTTCTGACATTAATACATATTGCGTGCCTCTCTCTCTCTCTCTCTCTCTCTCTCTCTCTCTCTCTCTCTCAATAGGCAGAGGGGCCATTTTTGGCTGAAGGAAAGTTCTATTTCACCTGCTGTCTCTCTTTATGTCTTCTATCTGGAATCTAGCTTTAGTCCACAACCTAGATGAATAATGGGATATTCCCGCTTCTAAAAGTATTTGTATTCTAAAGGAAATCTTTTGAAAATGAAAGTCTTTGGTTGTTGGGTTGGGGAGGGAAGTAATAATGACACTTTGGAGCAGAGCTAGCAACCCTATAAAATAACACCTTTAGGTCTCTAAAGTCTTCCCTGATGACTTCCACATTCAAACTTCCTTATATCTTCCACACCTTAATTTCCAGTTTCTGGAACAGTCTTTCCAATGAAAGCAAACAAGCCGAGTCTGGACGAAAGCCAAAGAAGTCTTATATCAAAGGTCCAGCCTCACATAAATTCCTCAACAGATAGTTAAGGAAATTAAGGCATCTGAAGAGCCCTGAGGCAGTCAGCCCTCCTGAAAATGGGAAGAAGGAGAACGGGACTAGGGGTTAAACCACGGAAGAGAAGGGAGAAGAAGCTGCCCAGGGGCGTCCAGAGCAGGTGTTTGTGGGAGGGTTGGGGTGAAAGAAATAGGGGAGAAGGAGTGTTACTTGAGCCAGACCACACCTACCCAAGCCTTGGCGAAGGCAGGAAACAGGTAAGCTCTGAGTGTTCAGCTCCCACCGTGATTGGCCTACCTTGGATGGGGCGATGTCAGGCGTTGGGGGCTGGTCCTTTTGCTGGTGGAGGGAGGGGCTGCTCTGAGGAATGGCTTAGCCCCAGGTCCATTCACTAGCTTCCTGTTCCATGGCTTTCTGAGAGTTGTTAGGCAACTTGTTTGAGAAATCTAAACCAGCTGTTGCCAAATAGGTGAGTGACTAAGACAGCTGGGAAGTAAATGAAGAATATGCTTTAAAACTAATGTGCTCCTAGGAAATAAGAGATAGCCACACAGGGAGACAGAGGAGTTTTAGGTGGGTCTTTTCTCCCTTTTTTGAAAGGAAACAAATTCCCCCCCCCCAAAAAAAAAGTCTGTTCTATTTATCACCATTATAGACTTTTACACTACATGGTCCCTTTCTGAAGAGCCTGGTGTTAGAATTAGAGAAAATGCAAAATTTAGATGAGTTTCCTTTGGGGCTATTTTCAGTTTGGTGGAAGCCAAACATACATAATTTTAATGCACAATGTTATCTAAGTACATTAAAAAGGTTCTGTGGGGAAGCCTGGGGGATGAGGGAGAGAGAGCATCATTCCTTCTGTGGAAGGAGGGAAGGGAAGGGGTGACCTGGAGGGTTACTTGGAGAAAATGGCCATTGGATTGAGTTTGAAAGAATGGGTAAACATTCAATAGGTTGAGAAAGGGAGCCAAGCACAGGGGAACAAAGACTAGTCATGAAAGCTGAGGAGGGGGTGCAGAGGGTGCCTGGAAAGGCCTAATGAGATAAGTTTGGAAAGTTAGAGTGGTAGCAGATAATAGAGGGCCTTGACTTCATGAGAGGAGTTTGAAAATTATTCCAGAGGTTAAATTAGGGAACCATGAAAGACTTGTGGGTAGAGGAATGATGTGACCAAATCTGGAACTAATTAAGATTATTCTGTCAAAGCTGTGAAGAATGATTGGAGTGACTGGAAGAGGGCCAAGAAGACTTGTAAAGAGGTTCTTGCAATGTCCCAAGTTGCAGTGAGAACCTGGAGTTTGCTGGAGGCAAGAAACAGCTACATTACTGTGAGCATCTAGGTGGCATGATGATAGACTACTGTACTTTGAATCAGGAGTATGTGAATTGGAACTCTGATGCTTATTAGCTATATGACCAATTCATATAAGCTTTCTCAGTTTACTTTCCTTATCTATAAAATGGGCATAATAAATAGCACCTATCTCAGAGGGTTTTCATGAACATCAAAAAAAGATGATATAAGTACTCAATAAATTTTAGCTTTAATTATCATTAACATCATCAATATATGGGTCTGGACAAGACACATATAGAAATGGAACTTCTTTATGGGTTGCCCTTACAAACCAGGGTAGCTAGGTGATTTAACAAAGAGAGTACTAGGTCTGGGATCAGGAAGACCTGAATTCAATCTGGTCTCAGATATTTACTAACTGTGTGTCTCTTTTAGTAAGTCACTTACCTCTGCCATAGTTTCCTCATTTGTAAAATGAGTTGGAGAAGGAAATGGCAAACTATTCCAGTATATTTTGTCAAGAAACCCCCAAATTGACTTCTCTACTAGCAGCAATGCAATGATACAAGACATTTCTGAGGGATTTATGAGAAAGAAAGCTATCCACACCCAGAGAAAGAACCATGGGAGTAGAAACACAGAAGAAAAACAACTGCTTGATCACATGGGCCAATGGGGATATGACTGGTGATGTAGGCTCCAAATGATCACCTGAGTGCAAATATCAATAATATGGAAATAGGTCTTGATCAATGACACATGTAAAACCCAGTGGAAATGAGTGTTCGCTACAGGAGGGGTGGGTGGGAAAGAGGGGAGGGAAAGAACATTATTCATGTAACCATGGGAAAATTGTCTTAATTAAATAAAATTTTAAAAAAAGAAACCCCAAATTGGATCATGAAGATTCAGACATGCTTTGAAACGACTAAACAACAATGTGATAAAGAGAATTAGCATTAAAATCAGAGAACTTGGGTTCAAATCTCATCTCTAATGCTTATTTCCACTTAAGTAATGTTGGACAAGTCACTTCATCTTCTGGATCTCAGTTTTCTCATGTGAAAAATGAAAGATTTGAATTAGATAGAAGCTCCTTTCAGATTTAGAGCCATGATCCCAATTGACACTTTTCCTTCATTTGAGAAGCCAGTTTGATCAAATTCTTTTGGGTGATTATAGCTTTCATTTAAGAGCTCTACAATATAACTGGGCTTGATGAAATCAATATAAACACTCTGTGAGGTGGCACATGCAGTAATCTCTGTTGCTGAAAGGCTTTCTCATTCTCTTGAGTTCAAGATTTTTGAGCTATAATTTGCTAATTTAAAATTAGTTGTCTGCACTGTTTGAAATTAATATGGTAAGCTTTGTAGGAATGGACCACTCTGTTGTCTAAGGAGGATTCCAACCTATGCAGGTTGGAAATGGAGCAGGTCAGAGTTCTTTTGTCAGAGTGGGGTCAGGCAGGTGAATAGCCTTTAACTTCAAGGGAAGGAAGGAAGGAAGGAAGGAAGGAAGGAAGGAAGGAAGGAAGGAAGGAAGGAAGGAAGGAAGGAAGGAAGGAAGGAAGGAAGGAAGGAAGGAAGGAAGGAAGGAAGGAAGGAAGGAAGGAAGGAAGGGAAAGGAAAGGAAGGAAGGAAGGAAGGAAGGAAGGAAGGAAGGAAGGAAAGGAAGGAAAGGAAAGAAGGAAGGAAAGGAAAGAAGGAAGGAAAGGAAAGAAGGAAGGAAAGGAAAGAAGGAAGGAAAGGAAAGAAGGAAGGAAAGGAAGGAAAGGAAGGAAAGGAAGGAAAGGAAGGAAGGAAGGAAGGAAGGAAGGAAGGAAGGAAGGAAGGAAGGAAGGAAGGAAGGAAGGAAGGAAGGAAGGAAGGAAGGAAGGAAGGAAGGAAGGAAGGAAGGAAGGAAGGAAGGAAAAGAAACCAACATAAGCAATAGTTATTGAATTGAAGAGTTAAATATTCTCCCCATTTCACAGCTAAGGTGAAGATGGTCATCCAGTTGTTAGATCTAGCATTGGACCTTAGTCTTCTAACTTTAAGTTAATGTTCTATTCCATTATCCCACACTGACAGAAAGCATTGGTATGAGGCTTTGGAGCATGAGCTGTCAGTGACCAGGAAATATGATGGCCAATGGATGTCATAAAAGATGCTCAGAGCTTTACTATTTAGTGAGATCCTTCTATATATTGCCAAAGTGAATTCTGGAATTCCATCTTTTCCAAAAGAGGGTGGGTTTTTTTTTGTTTGTTTTCTTCAAGTCCCCCAGAGGAGTTAGAAAACTTATGGCATCCATAACCCTCTCAAATGAACTCCAAAATCTTTTTTAAATGAAAGATAATTGTAATAAGCTCTTCAATAATAAGACTTAAAAAAAGATAGGTAAAATTAACATAATTCAAAAGGAATCTGAGGTATTTGTCATATCAAAAGTTCAATACCAAGAAAACAATTAAAATTCCAACAAGTTGGGAAATAATTACCTGCTAAGATATTAATAAAATGTAAACTGATGATTTCACATTTCCATAATGAATATAGCACATGTCCAGAGAGCAGCATGAGATATAACCATGTTTACAGAGAATATTCACTTCATTTCAGATTATATCTGTTTGAAATTGAATTAGGATTACTGTACAGTCTATAGTTGAGTTAAGGAGATGATGACCAAGGTTTTATAGCCCAAGTATTTTTTCCCCTATAGCCCAAATAAATAAATTCAAGATAATCAGATAATTAAAAAAACACAAGGATACTCACCTTCCAAATTTCTGTTTGAAAATGGTCTTAATATTAAGTAGCACATAGTTTATTGTGAAGATAACAATTTCACTGTTGATAGGGTACCAACAAAAATGTAGATAGGGAAAAGAGAGGACATCACAGAAGAGATGATATTTTATCTTGAAGGATATCCTCATCCTTCATTTGGTATCTATTTCATCAGATCTTAAAGTTAAAAAGGACAATAGAGATCATCTTACTCAATCCGCTTAATTTTATAGATGAGAGAACTAAGCCCCAGCAAGGTGAAATGATTTCCCAAGGGTCAAAGACTTAGGAACCAAGCTGGAATTAAATTTAGCTCTCATTATTCTATATGGGCAGCTATGAGGTACAGTGGATATAGTTGGGAAGATTCATTTTCCCAATTCCAAATCTGGCCTCAGACACTGTGACCCTGGGCTTATCCCTGTTGGCCTCAATTTCCTTATCTGAATAATGAGCTAGAGAAGAAAATAAGCCACTCCAGTATCTTTGACAAGAAATTCCCAAATAAAGTCATGAAGAGGCAGACATGACTGAAATGTCTGAACAATAACAACTCATTCTATATCCATCATTCCTTCCCTTTCATAATGATTCTAAGGCATATATAACAGCAGAGGAAAGAAAACATGAGTTATGTTTTAGATAGCATATCTAGTATCTGTCCTCCTTTAACTAAATAATTTTCAATTTCCTAAATTCAATTTTATTTTATTTTCAGTTCCACATTCTTTCCTTCCACCTCCTCTTTGAGTAGTTATTATATGTATGAAGTCATGCAAAACACAATGATGGTTAGTTACCAAGGTGATTGTGACAATTATTGATAGGGATCAGGTCTGCTTGGGGAAAGTGCCTAAGGTTGTAGAGAGAAAGCATAAACCAGAACAAGGAAGAGTCTACAATCTTAGCATACTAAAGATTTCAGTGCACTTGAGCTATGGAGGAAATAAAATATGTGAGTCACTCTGAAGTAGCATATAAAAGCAAAGAGAGCCAGAACCTCTAGACTAATGTTTGCAGCACTAATTACTTTCGAAAAGAGAATCAAAAAGCTCAATGAGGCCTCTGAGGTAGGACTGGGTAGGTGCCAGTGTCTAGGATTCCAGAAGGGCTTTTCCCCATGTGTTCCCCCATGACTCTTATGTTAATATCCATTCCTGTGTGTCAGGCTTTGCTATAAGCTACTTGAGGCCTTGGAAAAAGAGAACACTGGGTAGTGATGGGTAGTGATGAGGTCAACTACATCCATATTCTTGGATAATTACTTCTGAGCGCCTTCCTGACCTTTTCGGCATACTTACTCATGAGGCCACAGGACCTTGATTCATGTACTGCTACCTCCTTTTTCTTTCAAGTTATGTTTCTGAATTTCCTGCTCAAGTTGCCCTTTGATTGAAATGGAATTGAATTTTATCTAGTTAGTCATTTCAAGAGTGAGGATATTTTTTTTCCCTAAAGTACAGTTTAGGGGACTTAGCTTAGCTGGCCATGGTGTCCTTGGAATCAGGATACATCTATAAATGTAGAAAGCATTTCTGCCTCTTCTCATACCTTCTGCTCTAGCATCAGTCTATTGGACCTCCTAGACAAGCAAACAAACATATATTAACACTCTACCAAATATAAGGCATCATAAAGAAAGAGCCTGGATTTTATGGCAGATGAGGGTCTCTTGAAGTAACTGAGGATGTTTAGAGAGGAGAAGATGCAAGAGGGAAGTCATAGCAGTCTTCAATATTTGAAAGTCTGCAGTTGTGAATTGATCCAACCATTCTGGAGGGCAATTTGGAACTATGCCAAAAGGGTGCTAAAAGACTGTCTGCCCTTTGATCCAGCCATAGCACTGCTGGGTTTGTACCCCAAAGAGACAATAAGTAAAAAGACTTGTACAAGAATATTCATAGCTGCGCTCTTTGTGGTGGTAAAAAATCGGAAAATGAGGGGATGCCCTCCAATTGGGGAATGGCTGAACAAATTGTGGTATATGTTGGTGATGGAATACTATTGTGCTCAAAGGAATAATAAAGTGGAGGAATTCCATGGAGTCTGGAACAACCTCCAGGAAGTGATGCAGAGTGAGAGGAGCAGAACCAGGAGAACATTGTACACAGAGACTGATACACTGTGGTACAATTGAATGTAATAGACTTCTCCATTAGTGGCAATGCAGTGATCCTGAACAACTTGGAGGAATGTACGAGAAAAACCACTATCCACATTCAGAGGAAACACTGTGGGAGTAGAAACACCAAAGAAAAACAACTGCTTGAATACATGGGTTGAGGGGATATGGCTGGGGATGTAGACTCTAAATGAACATCCTAGTGCAAACACCAACAATATGGAAATAGATTCTGATCAAGAACACAAGTAATACCCAGTGAAATTGCGCGTTGGCTGTGGAAAGGGTGGGTGGAGGGGAGGGAGGGAAATAATGTGATTATTGTAACCAAGGAATAATATTCTAAATTGACTAAATAAATTCAAATAAAAATAAAAAATATTTGAAAGTCTGTCTTGTGGAGGTAGAATTAGGCTTGTACTATTTGGTCCCAGAGGATAGAATCAGAAGCAGTGAGTAAAAGATTCAAGGAAGCTAATTTAGATTTGAAGTCAGGAAAAGTTTCCTAATTAAAAACAAAAACAAAAAAAAAAACTTTTTACTTTCCTCTTTGAAAGCAGGATGCAATGCATCCAGAGCTTGTGAGTTCCCCTTTCTCAATTTTCCAAAAGAAGATGGAGAGATGCTTTGTTGGGGAATATAATAGTGAGAATTCCATTCATATAAAGATTGGACTAGATGGCTGATAAGGTCTCTTCCAAGTCTTAAATCTTATGGTTTATTGAGGGGATTTCTGGTTGTCTGGTACCTCCCTCAAATACAAATTCGTCTGTACAACAATTTACATCAATCATTTGAGAAATAATCTAGCCTTACATCTCTCCTCATTGCTCACTCTGCACTATCATATTCTGTGTCAGGGAAACAAGCAAAAAAAAAACCCACCATAACTGATACAGATGTCTATGAATGTATGCACATGTATGATGACAAGCAGACAGGAAAGGAGATGAAAGCAGGATCCGCTGTCTCCAAAACCTAGACCTTACCACAATCCATCCCTTTTCTCCTTAGTCCTGCTTCACATTCACCACTTTTTGGCCCCTGTACTAGCAATTTGCCTATTTACTGATTGTGTTTAGACATTGCCTTCTATTCCCCATCTGAGCACCCATCCTCAGACAAATCTTCAGTGGTTGAGGGCTATGGAAGGAAGGAATCTTCCATATGGGAGTACCCCTTCCATAAGGGGTAGCACGTGGATCTCCTTCTTCCCAACCTTGTAGCTTCCCAAGCTCTTGGCAACATCTGAATTTGATGCTGTCAAAATATTAAGAGAGATTAAATCCAGTCCCTACTCCCTACGAGGTATACAACTAGAGGTAGAGATCATGGATATGAAAAGATAAATAAAAGTGCAAAGGTGGTAGGTCATGGGTAATTCTTACTCTTTGCTATAAGTCCCAAAGTGTTGAGCCAGGGAGTTTGTTGCATGTTCTATGACCTCAAATGTTTTCGTGAACAAAGGAACAAATAGCTGACTGAAATGTTGGTTTGAGTACACAACTGCTTCTCCAGAGAGTCCAAATTCTGCCTCAGGACCGATTTCCCCATTACTATGGGGTAGTGTAAGATTATAATTAATATCCAATAACTCCAGGTATTATATTTTATAAAGTATGTTAATAATCACTTGAAGTAGAAAAATAAAAGAACAAAGTACAAAACTTAAGTGTGATCATGTGTGAAAAATTCTCCTTCCTGGCACTCACCCAACTTCCCAGCCACAATCAGGAGAAAAAGAGCGCAAGGGGGCAGAGCTACACTCAAAATATACCCTCCCTATGTTAGCACATAACATGAAAAGGAACATGGGAAGCTGGGAAAGAGAGTTCTGGGGTTCAAAATTCTGATTACAGAGTAGCAAGTGATCAATTTAAGCAATTTCTTCCACTGCAAGGATCCACAGATACAAGTGAACTCCATCTTACACATATAGTTTGGGGCATGTTGAAATGAATTTGTAAGGTCCAAAGGTGGAAAAATGTTTCAACACAGGAAAATTGCACTATGGCATGAACTTTGAAATGGCGTACATCCAAATTAGCAGGAGTAAAATATAGCACTCTTGCAGGAGCTATATCCCAGTACTCAGTCTGCTTTAGGTCCACACTTTTGTTGATCTGGGTTTTTCAATTCCATTTCAGCTGTTTTTCTGGCGCTCCTCATTCTTGGTGCTATTATAGCTTAAGAGAAAGATGGAGACCTAGGTCTAGAATTTATTAACTATACAACCTTGAGCAAGTAACAGCCTTTTTGAGCCATGGTTTCCTTATTTTTAAAATGGAGATAGGGGGCAGCTGGGTGGCTCAGTGGATTGAGAGCCAAGCCTAGAGACGGGAGTTCCTAGGTTGAAATCTGGCCTCAGATACTTCCTAGCTATGTGACCCTGGGCAAGTCATTTAACCCCCATTGCCTAGCCCTTACCACTCTTCTGCTCTGGAACAAATACACAGTATTGATTCTAAAACAGAAGGTAAGTGTTTAAAAAAATAAAAATAAAATAAAGTGGAAATAATCATGTTTAGACTACACAAGATTTTGGTAAGGTCAGCACCTTATACGACTTAATATGCTGTATATGTGATGAGTATAATCTGCCATTACAAAGCAACATAAGTAAATTTAAAATGTATTTTCTATATGTACACATGCTGAGCACAAATTATGCATAATAATGGTAAAATATGGACGGTGCACATGTATGGATCATGCATATATGTGTACATGCAAATAAAATATGTTCTAAGGCACATGCATTATATAATATAAATATATAATAAAAACATACAGTGGCCTGGGAGGTCACAATGCTGATGAGTGGGTAGTCTATTGATATTGCCTTTCCAGAGACAATGGTTGTGTTGGAAGAATTGTAGTTTTTAGAATAAAAGGCAGAAAGATTGAAGGGTAGAGTATAGCATGTGTGTGTGTGTGTGTGTGTGTGAGAGAGAGACAGAGACAGAGACAGAGACAGGGAAGAAAAAACAAAGTCTCAGGGAGTGAAGAGCTGAGTGCTTTAAATCTTCCCAGACATATTCTCTGGTGATCCAGTTTGGAAGGTGATATAGCAGTGGCTTCAGGTATCAAATGGCTAGGATGAAAACTTTGTACTATATACATCTCAACTCTCATTATTTGTTACTCATAGGAAATGCCTTCAGAACCTGATTATTTTTGTTTGACATGCAAAATTCTAAATAGCTTGATTATCTGGTTTCCCTAGAAGATTCAATGAATTAGAAAGGAAGAGGCTCTACTAGAGAGAGACACACTTAGTTCAGCAAAAAGTACCTGATGACAGAAGTAAGGAAGGAGTCAGGGAACTCTGAAAAAACAAACCTCAACCACGAAATTCATGTCTTTTGAGTGTAGGGACCAGCAGCCTTATGACAACTTCAGTTGGCCCTGAAGATATCACTGTGGGATGACTGTGTATTAGTCAGGTATGAAAACCCAAATAATAGACAAACCCTCACTCTCACTTAATCTGATGACAGGGTTAATTGAGTAATGTGCAATCTAGATAGATATACTCATACGAAGAGGTTACAAAGAGACAATCATGCTCTGGTATCCATTGGCACCTCTGGGGTCCTTGTTTTTGTCTGGCTCAAGGAAAATGAAGTGCCAGGTGGCTTGAAGATGGTAGAAATTGTACAGTTGTGAACTTAGGTAGACAAATGGAACAAGGACCTCTTACAAATTGTAGTTTATCCTTCATTTCCAAAGAGGACCAATGGCATCATGAGGGTAATGTCTTGACCTGCCTGTAAGTAGGACTTAAGCGAGGCAGAGTTATGCAAAGTGACAGCTTCACTCTCTTCAGAATCATTGACACCCAGTGGCAAGAATAAAGTCAGGACAACTAGTGATGACCTTGGCATCACTGATGTCTGAATAAGTTCTAGGCTTTCCACAGTACCTGCTTTAGTTGCTTTCATAAGCGTTGGAAGAAATTGCTTTTATCAGATCATTCCTCCTAGGAAGTGTTCACATGCTTAGGGTAGACATCTCCCTTGACTTACCAACTGGTTTCAAAGCTATTGGTAACACTCAACCTGGTTTAGCCTATCTGTCAAGATGGTTTTACCAGTGCATGGCTGCTGCACATGCTACAGCTTCTTGGAGCCACAGGTGGGAGCTGGGTGGCAGGTGAACACCAGAGGAGGATGAGTGGTCCAGAAAAAGGCTCAGTAAGCCCTCGTACTAGATGTACTGACACTCCCTGAACAATTTATATACGTCTTATAAATATACCAATCTTGAGTGATTAGGAGTTGGCAAAATTCCCTTGGTATCAGGGCTGTATCCATAAATTTCCATCTGGCACTCTAGCTATCTCTATATCTATGTCTCCTCCTTGCCTGGGCCTGGTGTAACTTGCTTGTTCTTTCCTACCCTTTGGCTGATGACGTATATATGTAACTCTTACTTGGGGCTTACTCTCTCAAATCTCTATTCTCCACAACAGGCTCGGTCCCTAAAGGGTGGGTACTACCTTTCCTCTCAAGGTCTAAGGGTATCTGAAGGTCTGGGGGAATATCTGTTCTAATGATATGCTTCATGACTACATCAGTTTGCTTTCCTCAGTAGTTATCAGTTAATATCAATTCGACAGACAGGTTTTGGAAAGAAATGTTTCATAGAAGAGATATAATAATAGCTGTGGGTACAAAACCTCTGCTCCTTAAAGTCTGTGAGATACTCTCCCATAGAGAAAACAGAGGAAAGTCAGCTTAAGCTTAGAAAGTGCACATGGTAAAGGAGGGAAGTATAATATATCTCAATGAATTGCTTTGAAAAACTGTTTTTCAAGATGCTTTCCTTAGGTATAGCATAGCTTTTCTGCTGAAGTACTTACTCATAGACAAGAAGTTCTTTACTTGTTTGTGGCATAGACCCCTTTGTATGACAATCTTGTGGAACTTCTAGACCCCTTCTCAAAAAAGTGTCACTAAATGCACAAAATTAAAAAACAAACAAACCATAGAATCACAAAGGAAATCAGTTGCATTGAAATGTAGTTGTTTTCTAGAAAGCATTTTTAAATTTATAGATTCCAAGCAAAAAAACTGTTATAGGGCCTTGGATCTACATTTACTCCACTGTATCTAGTCTTTCTTCCGGCTCCTGACAAAGATATTACCATCAGTTCTTTGAAAGATAATTGCTAAGATGCCAACAGAAGTCTCCAGCTCTCTCAAAGCTCTGGCCAGAAATAGAAAAGAGCGGGAAAAGACAAAGGTTGAGGCTGAAGATTCTGTTCCTCTCCTTCTGCCCTTAGCTGGAGATGATTAAATCCTTGGTATCAGCTTGGAGCCTTAGACAAATTCCACTGGGCATGACCAAATTCCTCAATCAAGCTAGGCACACTTCCCAGGTGGCATCATTTCACTTTCATTTCTTTCAAGGACTTCTAAATTGATCAGACTTTTAAAAAATTCAGTCTAAAACCTATGATTGACTAATTCAATAGAGGTGCTATTAACTTGGTTAAGATAATTAGAACCAAGTGGGGTGCTGTGTTAGGTGCAATTGATTCAATAGACTCTCAGCACTTACAGGTCGGAACAAGCTTGCCATATACAACGCATCTATCTTACATAAATTCCTTCTTATGCCCCTGTCAATGTAAAATACCTGTTTAACTGGGGCATTTCTAATAGTATCCAAATGGAAGAACAGGATAGGAAATAAATTGAAGGCATTGTTTTAGTTACAAATTAGAGAAAAATCTCACCCAGAAAATGTTCAAAGCTTTTGTCTAGTTCATTTCTCTTTTTGGCCAGGAGTCTCAGTTTTTGTCATTGGCTAGAAGAACTGTCCCATGTTGTTGGCAAGGAGGTTGTCTAAACGCCAGTGTTGCCCAAAGAAGAAAGGAATGCAATGAGCTCCTTAGATCAAGGGAGAAAGGAGTAGGAGACGCAGATAGTGACACTTAGGATAACTGATGAATGTCTATGATTGCAGCCCTTGACACTCAAGAAATTCTACTTTTACCTCCCTTTCACATATCATTTCTTCCCAAAATACATTTATAAGAGGCTCCTATTCATCTTGTCTACCTTAGCACAAAACTGTAAAAACCCTTATAGAAGAAGGCCAGTAAGTGGTCATTTTATTGTCTGGATGGAAAGGACTTCCTGAAAGTAGCTATTATATACGTGAATCTTCATGTCCTTGGAACCAGATAAATATAGGAAGAGTGCAGGTGACAGGTGGCAAAATATACGTCTCCACACATGTCCATACAGTTTTATGTTAGTCAGTAAGTCCTCAACTATGTGAGGCTCTGTCCCTGTTCTTTGAAATTCCCAACTTAAGATTTTGATCAACGAGAGAAAGTTAATAGGTTTCAATTATTTCTGTTGAAGAATTCAAGAATAGAGAGCCAGGCTTGGATAATGGAGGTCCTGGGTTCAAATCTAGTCTTAGATATTTCCTAGCTATATGACCCTGAGCAAGTCACTTAACCCCCATTATGTAGCTCTTACTGCCTTGGAATTGATATTTTAATATGGATTCTATGACAGAAGATAAGAGTTAAAAACAAACAAACAACAAATGTGTATTAAGTTTTAGGAATGTGTTAAGTAGGGTAGCTAGGTGGTTCCATGGATAGAGAGTGATAGACCTGGAGTCAAGAAGATTTATCTTCCCAAGTTCAAATCTGGCCTCAGACACTTTTTGGCTATGTGACCTTGGGCAAATCATTTTACACCAATTGTCTAGTACTTTCTTCTCTTCTGCTTTGGAACAGATACTTAATATCAATTCTAAGACAGAAGGTAAGGACTTAAAAAAAGAATGCAGGAATTTATTTGATTCAGTATAAAAATATTTTAATATAAAACATCTTTTTAAAAAAGTGTCGACTATTCCCCACATTCCTTTCATACTGTGGGTGTGCCTTGCTTTGAGAAAACCAGAAATATTAATAAGATGCCTAGATTTAAAAAATTGATAAATTAGGGTTTGATTTTGTTCTTTTGGTCATAAATGGATTCAGAATTAAATGCTTTTAAACCAGAAAAGCCTTTGTGCCTTTGAAATCAAATTCACTGGCCACATATTTTCTCAATCTCCAACAGATTAGGTGGGTGGAGCTTTCCATTTGAACTCTGATTCATCTTATTCACATCATTGTAAAGTCCTAATTTTTCTGAGCCTGCCTTGGTCTTCACTGCTCCTACTAGCATCTTCTAGCTAAGTCTATAAGATTGACACCAAATAGGAGAAAGTAGCACTGTACAACAGACAAATGAAAGATTGGATTGCATGGCTTCTTGCTTACAATGTTAGGGTGTCTTGCCAGGGACAGTGTCTAATTCTGAGAAGTGAGTGGCCTCTACTCCCTGGGAGCTAGTTACCAGAATTGCCGCTGGCTGTGAATAACACTATCTTTAATAACAACAGTAACAACCACAGAGGAGGAGTTCACAAAGTGCTTTCCTCACAGTAACCCTATGAGGGCAGGGACTATTATATTTTGGGATTTGTGTCCATTGCACCTAACACAAAGCCTCATAGAAAAGGTACAGGTAGGTGGCACAATGGATAGAGAAGCCTGGGATCTGGAATCAGGAAGACCTGAATTCAAATTTGGCCTAAGATGCTTATTAGCTATGCATGTCACCGTGAGCAAGTCAACCCTATTTGCCTCAGTTTCCTCATCTGTAAAAGAGCTGGAGAAAGAAATGGCAAACCGCTCTAATATCTTGCCAAGAAAACCTCAAATGGGTCACAAAGGGTCAGATATGACTGAACAAGAAAAAGGGGGAATGGCATGGTGAGAGCTGTGCCTTCACCTGAGTCCAAATCTCTCCCTGTCTTTTGGGGTTGGGGGTGGGACAGGGCATGGGAAGGGGGAGAGGCAATCAAAAGCTTTAATTTTAAGAACTTCCAAGAGTTCTCTATTGCCTCTCCCCTCTAAAGACAGGAAGAGATTTGTTGGAGTTTTTTAGCTGGGGAATGAGATGATCATAGTTGGGGTTTAGGAAAATAGGCTGTGATGAATGGGATTAGTAAAGGAGGGACAAGATGGAAGTGAAAGACAACTAACTTTAATAAAGTAGTGAGGTCTGGCAGAGAAGCCCTGTGTGATCTGTCTACAGAGTCTGACTGGGCATTAGTATGCTTTCTTTATGGCTGATTTGCTGATTATAGGAATGTCTCATATCTATAGATCTATAGATATAGATATAGATATAGATATATAGCTACTGGGGACAAGAAAATAGTATGAATGAATAACTGTGTGCTGGATACAGTTACTGAAAATAGAAACCAGTTTATTATTTATTAATATTATCTTCCCAGAAACTGTAGCATATACCCACCCAAACTTCCCCACGTAAGGAGGGGAGCTAGAGTTCCCACCATCTACACACTCATGGATGAGATGATACTCTGTGTTTCTTCTGGCCAACCTCATTCCTGTGCTAAGAAGAGAACTTCTCTCAGTTACATCAAACAAAGTGAAGAGGGCAGGTGCTACTTATATCAATGAAAGTCCTTCTGATAAGCAGGGAGGTGGAGTGCCATAGTTCAAACCTTGAGGCTAGGAAGACCTGGTGTAAGTCCTATTTCTGCCACATGCTGCCTGTTTGACCACAGGCCAGTCACCTAATCTCTTAATGCTTTAGACAACTCTTTCTCTTTTTTTATTTTCTTTTGACTTTATTTAGGATATTTTCCATGGTGTACAGATAGTCTTAGCAAACAGAAATCTGTTTGAAGCTTTGCTTAGTGTTACCAACTCAATGAACAATGTTAAGTTCTATAGTCAAATCAATCAGTCCTGTGTGATTTTTTTTTTTAGTATAAGGAAATCTCTTATTCTTTTTAATTATCATTTAATTTTAATATAACTATATATGTGATTTTTCATATTTATGTTATATATTTATATAATAAATATGCTTGTCCAAGAGAAACAAATTCTTATATTCAAAAATGTATGCCATACTTTTTTAACCTTCCTCTTAAAATTCTAAATTGTATCAAATGAATAGAGGAAATTTCTTTACTTGGGAGTTCATGATACAATGAAACTACAGATCTTCCTAGCTTTCTGTGGATTTTACTAAGAAAGATGCTATCAGTCATTCTTGCAACATTTGCCCATCTAACAAATAAATAATAATTATTTATTAATAAATTTAAAAGATTGATCAGTTTACTGTGTGTAGAATACTGTGCTAAATGTTAGAAAATGTACACATTTTAGAGTGTTCTTAAGGATTTTACTTTCAATGATTTCTTATTTCTTCTTCCCAAAGTAAAGATGAAAGCACTTGGCCTAATGCCCAGGTTTAACCAGTCCACTCCCCTGCTCAGGAGCCTTCAATTGGCACCCTTTTCCTTCTAAGACCAAATATAAATTCCTCAGTCTGCCATTTAAAGGTCTTCATAATCTATCTCCAGTTGAATTTTTCCAAATCTTTTTCATATTATTTCTCTTAATTATGTTCCAACCTAAGTAGAATTTCTTTTTCTCTAGCTCTATATTCTTTCTCATTCCTCCATTTAAGCAACATTGGAATCTCTCACCTTCACCCTTTCTTCTCAGAATTCTTCCTTCAAGAGTTAGGTTTGATGTCATCTACTCTCTGAAGTCTTTCTCAATCCAAACCTTCTCACCATCTGGCACTCAACTCTGATTTTCACTGGTCCAATTTCTTTTTTTAACTAGTTAATTAATTTGTTTGTTACATTAAAATTCCCAAGTATCTCTTTCTCTACCATCCCTCCCCAGACTAGAGAAAATATTATTTGACAAAAAGATATATATATATATATATATATATGTATATATACATATATGTGCCTTGCTTATTTCTATTTATCAGTTCTTTCTCTGAAGGTAGACATAGACAAGTAATTCTTCAAACAATATTTCTTTTGCTGTGCATAATGTTCTCTTGATTGTGCTTATTTCACTCTTCATTAATTCATGTAGATGTCCCCATTTAAAAAATATTAACCTGTTCATCATTTTATAGCACAGTAGTATTCCATCACAATCATATGCCATAGTTGGTTTAGCAGTTCCCCAACTGATGGGCATCCCCTCAATTTCCAATTCTTTGCTACCAAAGAGAGCTGCTATAAATATTTTAGAATATATATTTTCTTTTCCTTTTTCCCTGAACACCTTGATAACAGTGGTGTTGTTGGTTCAAAAGGTTTACACAGATTTAAAACTCTTTGAACATAATTGCTGATTGCTCTCCAGAATGATGGATCAATTAGTTCACAGTTCCACCAGGTCCCCATTTTTCCACATCCCCTCTAACATTTGTCATTTTGCCCTTTTATCACTTTAGACAATCTGATATGTGTGAGTGAGTCTCAGAATTGTTTTGATTTGCATTTCTCTAATCGATAATGATTTAAAGCATTTTTCTTATAATTATATATAGTTTTGATTTCTTCATCCAGAAACTAACTGTTCATATCTTTTGACCATTTATCAACTGGATAATGGCTCATATTCTTGTGTATTTGACAAAGTTATCTTTATATTTTATCTGAGACCTCTATCTGAGAAACTGTCTATAAAATCCACCACCATCCCAATTTTCTGCTTTCCTTCTTGGCTACATTTTATTTTATTTGTATAAACCCTTTTAAATTTAATGTAATTCAAAATTATCCATTTTGTATCTCACAGTGCTTTATATCTCATTGTATCTTCTAATTTCTTCATATTTCCTTATTTGCCTATCTACTATATCTTCTAGGAAAATGCAACAACCAAGGATTTCTTGATTTTTGTCAGTGCCATGCATAGTGACTGGAACATAATGAATATTTAATTGAGGCTAATTAAACTGTAAATTGACCAGGATCTGATACTAGCTACCCAATTAGTCACATGTTTCTGACTCTCAGTTGATCTCATATAAAATAGGGATAAAAATACTACTTGAGGCAATGTGGTATAATGGAAGGAGTTGTGAATTAGATCTAGATTCAAATCCTGTCTGAGACATTTACTAGTTATGTAATCAGAGGCAAGTCACTTCAGTTTTTGAAGCCTATATAAGTTAGTCCCTATCTTATAGGGTTGTTGGGAGGTTCAAATGAGATCCTGTAGGACAGCAATAAAAATTTCAGTTTTTATTATGACCTGTAATACCTACCTCACTGGTTTACTGTGAGAAAAATAATTTGTGAATTTTAAAGGGCTACCAAAATCTAATATTATAATAGGAAAAAGTACAAACTCCTCAACCTAGCATTTAAGATCTTTTATAACCTGGCTCCCACCCAACTTTGCATCTTTATAACTTCTGCTCCTCAACCAGAACTGCCTTATTCAGCTAGCTTTTATCCCTAATGTCCCATGAACATAACCTGCTCTTTCCTACATCTGAGACTTGGTCCCCTGATAAAATACCTTCCCACCTCCAGTCTATATCAATTCCATTTCCTTCAATGAAGCCTTCTGTAATCATCTCAGTTGATGCTAACCAGAACTGCCCCCTCTAAACCCCTACCATGTCTCCTATTTCACCTAGGTGCACATTGACATTAAATCGCAGAATTAAGAGGGACCAAAGAAATCGTCTATTCCAATTGTCCACTTAATGAAGCAATAATAATAACAATCCACATTAGTAAATTCCTCTAAGCTTCTCAGAATGCTTCTTCATATCTATACCCAATACTCTCAATGATGAAGAATTCATTATTCACAAGGCAGACCATTCCATTTTTCTTAATTGTATTAACCATACTGCTACCATTTAATATTTCTCAAATGTATCATTGAAATTAGATTATAAGTGCTGTGAGGACAAGGACTTTTTAATGCTATTTTCGTAAACCTATACTGAATGTTTACTTAGCATAGATGTTATTGTCCAGTCATTTTTCAGTAATATCTGACTCTTTGTGACCCTGTTTGGGGTTTCCTTGTCAAAGATACTAGAGTGGCTTCCATTTCCATCTCCAGCTCATTTTATAGATGAGGAAACTGAGCTAAACAGGCTTAAGTTACTTGCCTGGGGGTCACACAGCTATTAAGTGTCTGAAGCCAGATTTGAACTCTGGAAGATGAGTCTTCCTGACTCCAGACCCAGCACTCTATCCACTGTGCCATCTGGATGCCCCACTTAGTATTATAGGTACTCTATAAATGTTTCATCAAATGAGATAATAAATGTAAAGCACTGAGCATAGTAGTTCCTGGCATATAGTAAGGGTTATCTCAATGTTAGCTCTTGTTGCTGAATAAATGAAACAAGACTGATTTGTCTAGTAATCTAGGAGCAGTGGGAGTAAATCCACAGATTATAAAAATTAGTCCCTGCTCTTTATTACCAGTAGAATATTTATGTTAGATTGTGAAAGGGTAAGGATCAAACTAGTTGCAGGCAGAAGACACCTGGAAGGACCTAGAGACCTGAAGACTCAGTTAAGTGAATTAGATCTGAATCTCCCCAGCTCCTAGATTGTTTTGAATCAGAAATACTTAATCAGATTATAGATTAAGAATGGAAAGGAATCTCAGGGGCCATCTAATCTAACTCCTTCATTTTTTAAATTAGGAAATTGAGGCTTCAAGAATCATTTAAGATGACTTCTGCAAGGTCTCAGATATGCTATATAAATATAGTTACCCTTAAGTAATGATTGATTGATCAACCCATAGCCAAAGGAAGAGAGTAGAACTTTGGCTAGATTTCAGAAATATGCATGGGTTTTTTTTTTCTCCTGGGGAGTATCAGAGGTGGGATTTAAAACTCAATTGGTAACACTCTTTCCATAGTACTCCCCTGCATCCTTAGCTGGCTTCCCTACTCTCTTTGGTTGTTTAAAGACTTCACTTTAGAGACTTCAACAATAAGTAACCACCTAACAGGTGAACTAGTACCCTGAAACATGACCTGTATAGTTAGTTGGTTTGTCTGATGAATAAAAGAACAACCTCCTGCCCAGGGCAATGCAATAACAGATTCTATCCTATCTTATTGTAAACAGACCAATAAAAATCAGCATTATTACATGAGTCAAATTAAGTCAGTTAAGATGTTTTATGGTCTCTTTTCTATCAGCCAGCCCAATTGCATCCTACCATCCATCTCTGCAGAGACCTGGAATTGTCTTTCAAGAGTTATAGCTTTCTCAGCCCAGAGTATTTTCTTACCTGGAGACAAGTCTGAATTCCTCAGGTGAGTAGGTTTCCATTCCAGTATTCCATTTTCACTCCTTTCAGGCCTCCATGCTGGCACTAAACAAGATACTTGGGGTTTTTTTTTCTTTCCTTGTTATGACCAAATACTTGAGCCATTTTAGAAAGGTCTTCTTCAAGGTGTCCCAACCACTAAGTCTTTAACCGATTTTCTCCTCTCTGAACAACAAAGAACTTAGGCTGCTTGGAAAAAGAAACAAGAGGAGATTTCTCGCACAGATTACCCAAAGTTAGATTGGACAATCTAACAAGCCAAGTCACTGAGCACACTTGGCTTATAACTCCTCACATTCAATAACATATAAGATTTACAAAGTGTTTTCCTTACAAAAGTTCTATGATGTAGTGGATAGCAAAATGTATTTTTACTATGACTCTACAGATGAGAAAACTGATAGATGGGGAAGAGGAGGAAATGACTTGCCCAGGCCCAAAAAACTGGTAAGTGCTTGAGAAGGTCTTCTCTGGTTCCAAGCCCAGGATCCTGTTTTCTGTGGTGTGAGTCCTGTGGTCCAAGACTCTCTGAAGAGGACCTGCAAGAATCTTTTGAGCTCTCCCTACCATATACCAAACCCAGGTGTGAGCCATATAAATAATCAACCTTCTTATTGAAGAGAGGCTTCTCAACCCCAGTGGAACTTCACTTTGAATGAATGAAACAAACACTAAATACTTTAGTGCAAATATGAAAATCTAAGATATCCTTAATCCCAAGGCACTCAGAAGGTTCACTTTTAATGGAGAGACCTTCTTTTAGGGCTGCTTTTTATTAGGAAAGAACCAAAGGAGGATATACCAGAATACTCAGAGTCTATTGCACCTGATAAGAAAATTCTGCTAGATGGACATATGGTTGCAGGATAGGTGCTCCCTGGAAACCTGCTGTCTGGGAGGACAAATCACCTTTTATAGACAAACTCCAAGGCTAAGCAAGGCTTCTCCTTTTTAATATTCAGGAGGGGGTGCCACTGTATATCTGTACCTTTGCTTTACCTCTGGGCGAGGCTTAACAATATATAATTTACTTGGGCATCCTGGAAGTTGGCTTTGGACAACTTCCAGGGGCCTAGGGAATGATTTATTGGCAACTTGGGGGATTTCCTATGTATCTGTTTATCTCTCACACAAAGGAAATGTGCAATTAATCTCCAATGGAAAGATCTGGTGCTTACTTTCCATGTCCTTCTGAGCAAGTCATTTGACTTCATTTTGTCCATCTGTAAAATGATGGGTTTGAGTAAATGGCCTCTGAGGTCTCTTCCAGATATAGGTCTATGATGCTTAGACCAATGAGATTATAGATCAATCATTGTATTAAGTCTGTGTAAAGTATTAACCTGGGTGCTATGGAGAATGTAAAAAACTACAAGTGATGACTTTAAAGTTATGCCCTCAAGGTCCTTATAATCCATTTGGTGAGACAAGACAAGTCTATGAAAAGTTATATAATAATTTAAGAGCTAATTAATGGGTCAATAAAATCAGAACTTGTTATAATAGAATAAGAGATGTATATGGTTAGTTCTCGGATAAATTATATATCCAATGGGTGCTTTAGGTGTTCAGAAAGTAGGGATCACTGTAATGCTTTTGCCAAAAGAGAAGGAATTTGAGCTGGATGGATCTTGAGGGATGGCTACAGTTTTTATACATAGAAAAAATAGAGTATAATATTTTTAGTCAGGAGACTTCCAGTCAAGATGGCAACTTAGAAAAAGCTAGAGTTCAGAGCTCCAGAAACCCTTCCTTACCGATCTCAAACTGAATGCTCCTAGGGCACCGGAATTCAAAATAATCAACAGAATAGACCCCGGGAACACTCCTCCTGGACCTGGATCAAAAGGTACGGCCCCCCAAAAGTCAGAACCCGAGATCACTCCGATCTAAGGGGTAAGCAAAAGGAAGGTCCCAGGACTCATTCCCCCCCCCCCCCCAACCCAGAGCTCTGAATCCGAGGCAGCAGCAGGAACCTCAGGGCAGGCAAAAGGGCCTCGGGAGCCGGCTATTCTGAAAGCCACATCCTGAAAACAACCTGAGCCAGTCGCGGGGGCACCTAGACAGCAGGGAAACAGAGAGAGACAGGGGGAGCCTGTAGGCCCCTGAGCAGATCCTTCCATCTGAGTCTCACCAAAGGTCCCTGCCTCAGGGCATACTCAGTCTGAGATTAATCCTATCACCAGCCCTTGGAGCTCCTGGAAGCCACGGTCCCTCCCCCTCAGAGTACAGGCTCCTCTGGACAGCAAAGGCAATGAAATACATCTGAGAGTGTCAAGCCAGGCGCAGAGCATAGAAGTAAGACAACAGAGAAGCATCGGGAGGGAACTGAGGAGGGTAGTAACATCAAAACACCAAAACACCAGCAATTCCAGGCTTCCTGGGGAAGACAGACCATTTGCCTGGGGCTAAAGCCACTGAACACCAGACAGATAACAGAAGAGCCAGCCCCTCTCACTCAGATAGAGATGGCAAACAGCACAGAAGCAAAAAAGCCTCAAAACAACAGAAAAAACAAGAAGGGGGCAACTTTGGACACATTTTATGGAGCAAAAAATACAAAATACAGAGGAGATAGAAGAGGAAACACAAGCAAATGCGCCGAAACCTTCCAAAGGAAATGAAAACTCTCCACAAACTTTTGAAGAATTTGAATTAAAAATGATCAAAAAGATGGGAGCCTTCTGGCAGGAAAAGTGAGAATTAATGCAAAAGAATTTCACGCAACTACAAAACTGGTTTGACCAAACTGAAAAGGAAAACCAGGGTTTAAAGGTCAGAATTAGGCAACTAGAAGACAACAAGCAGGTAAAAGAGCAAGAATCAATAAAGCAAAGCCAGAAGATCAAGAAATTAGAAGAGAACATAAAATATCTCACTGACAAGGTGACAGACTTGGAAAATAGAGGGAGAAGAGACAATTTAAGAATAACTGGACTACCAGAAAATCCAGAAATAAACAGTAAATTCGACATCGTAATACAAGATATAATCAAAGAAAATTGCCCAGAGATTCTAGAACAAGGGGGAAATACAGCCACTGAAAGAGCTCACAGAACACCTTCTACACTAAATCCCCAAAAGACAACTCCCAGGAATGTAATTGCCAAATTCCAAAGCTTTCAAGCAAAAGAAAAAATCCTACAAGAAGCCAGAAAAAGACAATTTAGATATAAAGGAATGCCAATCAGGGTCACAAAAGACCTTGCAAGTTCCACTCTGAATGATCGTAAGGCATGGAACATGATTTTTAGAAAGGCAAGAGAGCTGGGTCTTCAACCAAGAACCAGCTATCCAGCAAAACTGACTATATACTTCCAAGGGAAAGTATGGGCATTCAACAAAATAGAAGATTTCCAACTTTTTGCAAAGAAAAGACCAGTGCTCTGTGGAAAGTTTGATATTGAAAAACAAAGAGCATGGAATACCTGAAAAGGTAAATATGATGGAAAGGGAAAAGGAGAAAATTGTTATCTTTTCATTTATTTAAACTCTCTTCTATAAGGACTACATTTATATCAATATATATATATATATATATTAATATATGGAAAATGTAATGTGTAAATAGGGGGAAAAGAAAAATCAAATAGAATAATCTTTCTCACACAAAGATTCACATGGGAAGGGGAGGGGAAGAAAACTCCTATAAGAAGGAGAGGAAGAGAGCTTTTACTTAAACCTTACTCTCAGAGAAATCAACTCTGAGAGGGAAGAACATCCAGATCCATTGGGATCTTGAATTCTATCTTACCCAACAAGGGAAGGGAGAAGGGAAAACCAAGTAGGGGAAGGGGGGAGGGAAAACAAAAGGGGAGGGAAGGAGAGGGGGGAGGGTAAGGGAGCATAAAAGGGAGGGGCTAGAAAGGGAAACATATCAAGGGAGGGGAAAAGGGGGACTGATTTAAAGTAAATCACTGGATTAAAAGGTTAGAGCTAAAGAAGAAAAGTTAGAATTAGGGAAGGATATCAAAATCCCAGAGAATTCACAAGTCACAATCATAACTTTGAACGTGAATGAGATGAACTCACCCATAAAACATAGACGAATAGAAGAATGGATTAGAATCCAAAACCCTACCATATGTCGTCTTCAAGAAACATACATGAGGCGGGTAGACACCCACAAGGTCAGAATTAAAGGATGGAGTAAGACCTTCTGGGCCTCAACTGACAGAAAGAAGGCAGGAGTGGCAATCATGATATCTGATAAAGCCAAAGCAAAAATAGACCTGATCAAAAGGGATAGGGAAGGTAATTATATTTTGTTAAAAGGGACTTTCAATAATGAGGAAATATCACTAATCAACATGTATGCACCAAATAATACAGCATCCAAATTTCTAATGGAGAAACTAGGAGAACTGAAGGAAGAAATAGACAGTAAAACCATATTAGTGGGAGATTTGAACCAACCATTATCAAATTTAGATAAATCAAATAAAAAAATAAATAAGAAAGAGGTAAAAGAAGTGAATGAAATCTTAGAAAAATTAGAGTTAATAGACATATGGAGAAAAATAAATAGGGACAAAAAGGAATACACCTTCTTCTCAGCACCACATGGCACATTCACAAAGATTGACCATACACTAGGTCACAGAAACATGGCACTCAAATGCAGAAAAGCAGAAATAATAAATGCAGCCTTTTCAGATCACAAGGCAATAAAAATAATGGTCAATAATGGTACATGGAAAACCAAATCAACAATTAATTGGAAATTAAACAATATGATACTCCAAAATCATTTAGTTAGAGAAGAAATCACAGAAACAATTAATAATTTCATAAAGGAAAATGACAATGGAGAGACATCCTTTCAAACCTTTTGGGATGCAGCCAAAGCAGTAATCAGAGGTAAATTCATATCCCTGAGTGCATATATTAACAAACTAGGGAGAGTAGAAATCAATCAATTGGAAATGCAAATAAAAAAAAAGTCGAAAGCGATCAAATTAAAAACCCCCAGCAGAAAACTAAACTAGAAATCCTAAAAATTAAGGGAGAAATTAATAAAATAGAAAGTGATAGAACTATTGATTTAATAAATAAGACTAGAAGCTGGTACTTTGAAAAAACAAACAAAATAGACAAAGTACTGGTCAATCTAATTTAAAAAAAGGAAAGAAGAAAAGCAAATTAACAGCATCAAAGATGAAAAGGGGGACATCACCTCCAATGAAGAGGAAATGAAGGCAATTATTAAAAATTACTTTGCCCAATTATATGGCAATAAATACACCAATCTAGGCAATATGGATGAATATATACAAAAATACAAACTGCCTAGACTAACAGAAGAAATAGAATTCTTAAATAATCCCATATCAGAAAATGAAATCCAACAGGCCATCAAAGAACTCCCTAAGAAAAAATCCCCAGGGCTCGACGGATTCACAAGTGAATTCTATCAAACATTCAGAGAACAGTTAATCCCAATACTATACAAACTATTTGACATAATAAGCAAAGAGGGAGTTCTACCAAACTCCTTTTATGACACAAACATGGTACTGATTCCAAAACCAGGCAGATCAAAAACAGAGAAAGAAAACTATAGACCAATCTCCCTAATGAATATAGATGCAAAAATCTTAAATAGGATACTAGCAAAAAGACTCCAGCAAGTGATCATGAGGGTTATTCATTATGACCAGGTAGGATTTATACCAGGAATGCAAAGATGGTTCAATATTAGGAAAACCATCCACATAATTAACCATATTAATGAGCAAACTGACAAAAATCACATGATTATCTCAATAGACACAGAAAAAGCCTTTGATAAAATACAACACCCGTTCCTATTAAAAACACTAGAAAGCATAGGAATAGGAGGGCCATTCCTAAAAATAATAAACAGTATATATCTAAAACCATCAGCCAATATCATCTGCAATGGGGATAAACTAAATGCATTCCCAATAAGATCGGGAGTGAAACAAGGATGCCCATTGTCACCTCTACTATTTGACATTGTATAGAAACACTAGCAGTAGCAATTAGAGAAGAAAAAGAAATTGAAGGCATCAAAATAGGCAAGGAGGAGACCAAGTTATCACTCTTTGCAGATGACATGATGGTCTACTTAAAGAATCCCAGAGATTCAACCAAAAAGCTAATTGAAATAATCAACAACTTTAGCAAAGTTGCAGGATACAAAATAAACCCACATAAGTCATCAGCTTTTCTATACATCTCCAACACAGCTCAGCAGTAAAAACTAGAAAGAGAAATCCCATTCAAAATCACCTTAGACAAAATAAAATACCTAGGAATCTATCTCCCAAGAGAAACACAGGAACTATATGAACACAACTACAAAACACTCTCCACACAACTAAAACTAGACTTGAGCAATTGGAAAAACATTAACTGCTCATGGGTAGGATGAGCCAATATAGTAAAAATGACCATCCTACCCAAACTTATCTATCTATTTAGTTCCATACCCATAGAACTTCCAAAAAATTTCTTTACTGATTTAGAAAAAACCATAACAAAGTTCATTTGGAATAACAAAAGATCAAGGATATCCAGGGAAATAATGAAAAAAAATACAAAGGAAGGGGGCCTTGCAGTCCAAGATCTCAAACTATATTACAAAGCAGCTGTCATCAAAACAATTTGGTACTGGCTAAGAGACAGAAAGGAGGATCAGTGAAATAGACTTGGGGCAAGTGACCTCAGCAAGACAATATATGATAAACCCAATGATCCCAGCTTTTGGGACCAAAATCCACTATTCGATAAAAACTGCTGGGAAACTGGAAGACAGTGTGGGAGAGATTAGGATTAGATCAACACCTCACACCCTACACCAAGATAAATTCAAAATGGGTGACTGACATGAACATAAAGAAGGAAACTATAAGTAAATTAGGTAAACACAGAATAGTATACATGTCAGACCTTTGGGAAGGGAAAGACTTTAAAACCAAGCAAGACATAGAAAGAGTCACAAAATGTAAAATAAATAATTTCAACTACACCAAATTAAAAAGCTTTTGTACAAACAAAACCAATATAACTAAAATCAGAAGGAAAGCAACAAATTGGGAAGCAATCTTCATAAAAACCTCTGACAAAGGGTTAATTACTCAAATTTACAAAGAGCTAAATCAATTGTACAAAAAATCAAGCCATTCTCCAATTGATAAATGGGCAAGGGACATGAAAAGGCAGTTCTCAGCCAAAGAAATCAAAACTATTAATAAGCACATGAAAAAGTGCTCTACATCTCTTATAATCAGAGAGATGCAAATCAAAACAACTCTGAGGTATCATCTCACACTTAGCAGATTGGCTAACATGACAGATATGCAAAGTAATGAATGCTGGAGGGGATGCGGCAATGTAGGGACATTAATTCATTGCTGGTGGAGTTGTGAATTGATCCAACCATTCTGGAAGGCAATTTGGAACTATGCCAAAAGGGCAATAAAAGACTGTCTGCCCTTTGATCCAGCCATAGCATTGCTGGGTTTGTACCCCAAAGAGATAATAAGGAAAAAGACTTGTACAAGAATATTCATAGCTGCACTCTTTGTGGTGGCCAAAAATTGGAAAACGAGGGGATGCCCATCAATTGGGGAATGGCTGAGCAAATTGTGGTATATGTTGGTGATGGAAGACTATTGTGCTCAAAGGAATAATAAAGCGGAGGAATTCCATGGAGACTGGAAGGACCTCCAAGAAGTGATGCAGAGCGAAAGAAGCAGAACCAGGAAAACATTGTGCACAGAGACTGATACACTGTGGTACAATCGAAGGTAATGGACTCCTCCACTAGGGACAATGCAATGTCTCTGAACAAGCTGCAGGGATCTCAAAAGCACTATCCACAAGCAGAGGATAAACTGTGGGAGTAAAAACACTGATGAAAAGCAACTGCTTGACTACAGGGGTGGTGGGGATATGACTGAGGAGAGACTCTAAATGAACACTCTAGTGCAAATACCAACAACATGGAAATGGGTTCGAACCAAGAACACATGTGAAACCCAGTGGAATTGTGCGCCGGCTATGGGAGAAATGGTGGGAGGGGGTGGGGGGAGGAAAAGATAATGATCATTGTTTCCAATGAACAATGTTTGTAAATAACCAAATAAAATAATGTTTAAAAAGTCAAAAATATATATGTATATTTTTAGTCAGGGGCGATGGCAACAGAACAGAGATGGGAAAATGTAAGATGTGTTTGAGGATAACCAAGTAGGTTGGTTTGACTGCATTGTTTCAGAATATGAGCCCACTGTAACTCAAAGATTTGATGAATCCAACCCCCCTTTTTATCTTGAAGGAAAAGGTGTTTCATTCAGATGCAGAGGTAGGCATAATTTTCCCATGTTCCATTCAAGATATCTGGGTCTCTTTGCCCTTCCCACCTTGTAACTAAAAACAATAGCCTAAGCAAAAGTGTTGGAATTTCAGAGAATAGACACCAATTCCTTGGTAGAAGAACAGACTTAGAAACAATTAAAAAGGATGACTACTATCCTGCATTTGCAAACCCAAACTTGGACTTTTTGAGATTAAGCCTGCTACCTTGTTTATTCTGACTTGCTGATTACAAATAAGTAAAGAGAACACTGGACAGACAATTAGAAAACCTGTATGTTATGACCAATTTTGCCCTTTATTAATTCTGTGACCTTGAAAAAGGAGCTTCCCATTCTGTGATCCTATCATTTTATACTTTGTTAAGAAGAAGAGGTTGAACTAGCTTCCTAGTCTAGAGCCTATAGATCTCTGGGGATCATAATTGAAAAACAACACAACTGCAACACAATGAGATGATACCCATGTCTTAGAGTAGTTGTGAGAATCAAATGATAACTTATAGAAAGTGATTTGTTGTAGAGTGCTAGAAAAACCTGAATGAGTGTTGTTATTAGCACCGTTATCTTCTTTTCTAATTTTTTTTGGTTCAGATGGAAATGGCCCAAGAACAAATCACTATCCTACTATAATTCTTATATATTTAGTGCTTTGCACACTACTGAGAAGGTAGATAAAATCATTATTGGTGTTATGGGGGACTGGTACATACCTATAGTGCTTCTAATTCTACCCCACAAATAGAAGAGACTGGGAATGTACCTTGAGAAGAATCATGAGAATGATGCAATGTAAGTGCCTTGAAAATGCTTTGGAACATATGTGCAGATTTTGTAATGCTAACCACATGATGGGAGGCAAGATGGTGGATTAAAAGCAAAAGTCAAGTCCTTTGCAAAAACCCTTCCACATCAATCAAAAACAAAGCACTTTGAGGGGGACACAAAAACAAATTCAACAACAGAACAGAGTCAGGGGAAACCCTCCTGCTCCATTCAACTTAAAAGGTTTGCAGAGAAGGTGGAATTCTTAGGTTTAAGGAAAAGAGAGAAGGAAAGTTCTAGGACCTTTCCCCCATCTACTGTGCTGAGACTCCAGCTGTTGCTGAGGTCTTGGGGAGAGGGTTCCAGCCAGGAGGGTTGCTTGCTACCTTGCTACCTCAGCTGTGCAGGGCTCAGGGCTCCCACCACAGCTGGCAGGGAGGCAACTGGAGGGAAGGGGAAGAGAGGAGACCAGCTTGGACCCAAGCTTCAGCCACCAATCCTCCATTTTGAACTTCTGCCTCTGGAGGCTTTGGCCTCAGGAGACATCAAGCTCCATCAGGCTTAATCCAATCTAGTAATAGTGCAAATAAGAAATCTTCAGAGGATAAGGAAGCCCAATCTCCAACAGCCCTCCCCATCTACTGTGTTCAGACTCACCCAAAGAATTGGCTGACTGGGATCCCATGGTAAAGCCTGCAACTGCAACAGAGTACCTTACTACCTTAGTACCACCATCAGGGCTCTGACCAGGCAGTCAGCAGGGAGGCTACTAGCAAAAAGGAAAAGAGGAGGATGAAAGTAACCATCCTTCAGCCTTCACACCTTTACCTTCAGCTTCTGCTAAGCAGCTGGGGAATATCTGGTCTCAGGGCTCATTAATACCACAGGTCAGCTCCATCAGCCTAATCCAGTTAGTCAGCAGACCAGAGAAGAAGCCCCTTAAGGACAGAATAGCCCAAACCCACAGATCCAGCAAATAAACAGAGGAGCATGAATATAGTCAATGTGGGGTGGAGGTGGAGAGGGACGGGGAAGGAAAAGATATGAGTAAACAACAGAAAAATAAAAAAGAAATTACAATCGACAGCTTCTATCCAGGTAATGAACAAAGAACAAATGGAACAGAAGACCAAGGAACACCAAGCAAAAACTCAGGAACTCCAGCAAATTGGACATAGGCTTTGGAAGAACTCAAAAACCAATTCAATAAACAATTAAAAGAAGCTGAAGAAAATTGGGAAAAGAACTTAAAAAGCAAAATAGGTCATTTGGAAACAGAGGCACATGAACTAAAACAAGAAAATAGTGCCAAGCCAGACTGGACCAGCTTAAAGACAAGTCAAAGAACATTAAAGATGACCTACAGAGAAAAATAGTCCAAAAGAAAAAGAATGATCAAAAAGTCAGGGATGAAATTCAGTGTTTAAAAATTAGGAAAGAACTAGAATCAACTGACTTCACAAGGCAGCAAGTCTATAAAACAAAATAAAAAAGAATGAAAAAATTGAGGAAAATAGGAACCATCTTATTGATAAAATAACAGAGCTAGAAAATAGATACAGGAGAGACAATTTAAGAATTGTTGGACTACCAGAAAATCATGACAAAAGAAAAAGCCGGGACATCAATCTATAGGAAATTATCCAGGAAAACTGCCCTGATATTCTTAAACAAGAGGGTTAAGTAGAGATTGAAAGAATCCACAGATCAGTTCCTATATTAAATCCCCAACTGACAACACCCAGGAATGTTATAGCCAAGTTCAAGAACTTCCAGAACAAGAAAAAGATATTATAAGCCGCTAAAAAGAAACCATTTAGATATCATGGAGCCACAGTTAGGATAACACAGGACCTGACTGCATGCACACTGAAGGACTGGAAGGCAGGGAACATGATATTCCAGAAAGTAAGGATACTGGGTCTACAACCAAGAATCAACTACCCAGCAAAATTGACTATATTCTTGCAGGGGAAAGTATGGCCATTTATTATAATATAAGACTTCCAAGCATTCCTAAAGAAAAGACCTTACTTAAACAGAAAATTTGATGCCCAAACACAGAACTCAAGAGAATCATCAAAAGGTAATTAAGAAAGGAGAAAAAAAATTTTAAGGGACCCAATAAATTCAAATGATTTGTATTCCTATAAGAAAAGATGATATTGGTAACTCTTAAAATTTGTTATTATCATCAGGGTAGCTAAAAGAAATATATTTAGAGGGAACAGTGACAAACTGTATGGGATAATATATATATATATATATATATAGAGAGAGAGAGAGAGAGAGAGAGAGACAGACAGACATATATATGTATGTATATATATATATATATATATATATATATATATAAACTAGGGGTAAAAAAAAAAGAAATGGGAAAAGAGATAAAAATGGGGTAAATTTATATTTCATAAAGAAGCACATTGGGGAAGGGGAGGAGAAGACTAATATAAAGGAAAGGTGAAAGAGGTTGGAGACAAGTAATACTTAAATCTTACCTGCATTGAAATTGACTCAGAGAAGGAAGAACAATCAAATCCATTGGGGCAGAGAATTGTATTGTGCCCTATAGAAAAGTAGAAGAAAAATAAACAGGCTGGTGGGGAGGGGAGCAATACAGGGTAGGAAGAGGGTTAGGGGATTGTTTAAAAGGCACTATAATAAGAGGGGAATCAATAAGAGGGGAGATGCTGGGAAGGGGAGTAACATTAGGGAGGGGAAAGGGGGGAGACTGACTAAAAGTGAAAAGTTGGAGGGTAGGGTAAGAGGGATAAGAGAAAAAGCAGAATCTAAGTAGGAAGTCAAGATGGAGGGAAATACAGACAGTAATCATAAGTGTGAATGTGAATGGGATGAATTCACCAATAAAAAGGAAGCAGATAGAATGAATTAAAAACCAGAATCCTATCATATGTTGTCTACAAGAAACACACTTGAGGCAGGTAGACATAAAGAGGGTAAAGGCAAGAGAGTGGAGCAGAATTTACTTGACTAACCACATGATGAATGGCATATTCTTCAGCTACACATCTTCCCTTTAACACTGCTGCCCTCTTAGTGATTTCTACTTTTTGTCAGACTTCTTTGCTGCCAATGTCTAATGAGAAGCAATGCTGGAAGGGATGAGGCATTGGACCCTCTATCTCCAAGGTCAGCATGTGGCTGCATGAAAATGGACCTCAGCTTTTTGCCCTAATGGAAATTAATATCAAGTCTTTGAATTTATAAGATTCAAAAGATAAGGAGAGCAAGCCTCCAGGAATCCAGCTATTTTACTATCCAGGAGCTGTAGTCCATGTTAGATTTTTCTACCAGTCCAGTATTGATGCCCTTAGATCCTTCCAGACCCAGTCCAGCTTAGGTGTGTGGATTTTAGATTCACTTCACCCTGCTTAGTCTTTAGAATTTTAGCAACCAGGAATGTATACAACCCCACTTAAGGATTAAGTGTGGGAGAGGAAGGTCTATGACCAACGTGTGCTAGCAAGTGACAGATCAGACACAACTGACTGTCTCCCTTGGCTGTCCAAAGCCAAGTTTAAGTCACCATTGGTACATATGAGATACTGGAAGTGACGTAAAGAACTGCCTTTATATTTTGCATCACTTTCTGTGAGAGGGGTAGGTGGTGGAACTTAACTCTGGAGGAGCTCCAGTGTGAGACCTCAGGTTGCTTCCTTTAGACTGTCATGTGGTGAGTACAAGGTTTATTTCCCTTTCCTTGACTTTTCTGGAGGCCCTCATCTTGGGACTCCCTTTCCTTGGATTTTCTGGAGGCACAAGCCTCCAAGGAGGTCCCTCATCTTGGAGGAGGCCTTGTGGCTGGGAAGCCATGCTAGATTTTATCCCCTGCCCCCCCCACTCCATCTGGGGCCCCTGAACTCCTGCTTGGTATTTCTCTCCCTTTCCTCTCTTTCTTTCTTCATTAATATCTTCACTCTATTGTAAATAAACCACCATAAAATTCCATTCTGACTTGAGTATTTCGTTGGGATTTAGAATTTAAATCCCTGGTGACCAACCAAAAATATATTCAATCCAACCATAAGTTTTACCCCTAACAGGTGAGACAAACTTATATGGAGGAATCATGGTACAGATGTGTAATCTGTGCTACTAGGGAAGGCTAAGGTTGGTGGGTTGTTTGTATTTCAAAGCTCTGAGCTGTATGGTGGCAAAGCTGATTAGGTATCAACATTAAGTCTGACACCACTAGAGTGAGTCTTCAAAAGTGCAGTCAGTCATCAGACTACTTGCCCATGACGGACAAAATGGCCCAGGTCTAGAAAAATGGAGCACACTAAAGCTTCTATACTGAATAGCAGTGAGATCAAGCCCTGATTGTTTCCGTACTTCCATCCTAAACAAGATACAGATTCTCAGGTTCAAAAAGAAGAAAAGAATTCACCTAGTAGTCATGTCACATCTGGACATGAACCTGGTGGCATAAGGCATAGTAGTGCCCCTAAGGAGCCTGGAAAAGATATTTCTACTTCCTCTATCTTCAAAGTACATAGCCCTTATAAAAGCTAATTGATATGTTTAAATGGAATGGAGGCACTAGTTCACAAAGGGACTAACACTGGGGGTAATCCACTGGGGGTAACTAGAATGGAGTTTTGAGCAATGGTGTTAGACATATCCATACCCCTCAAGATAACCCCTGGAACCTAGAGGGGTGATGTAGCTGGACCTGGCTGTAGGAGAAAGAACATTCTTGCTATATCAATATTGGTATCCCTTAGTGAAATTCTCTGTTTAACGTTTCAAGGGTGGCTACCTCAGTCACTGACTTTCTATCTCTGCCAAAATAACTTTCAGAGGGGCCCAGGGGTTGTGAAGGAACTGTGATTGATTCTAGTCATTCAAGTCAGTACTGGTCTGTTTCTATTCATAAAAAGAACAAGGAAAGCTTGAGGGAAAATTCTGGTCCAAGAGGAATTTATTCTATAAGATTACATATATAGGGTGATGGAAAGAACTCTGGCCTCAGAGGAAAAAGACAAGGGAAGGGAAGGCAAGGCAAGGCAAGGCAAGGCAAGGCAAGGCAAGGCAAGGCAAGGCAAGGCAAGGCAAGGCAAGGCAAGGCAAGGCAAGGCAAGGCAAGGCAAGGCAAGGCAAGGCAAGGCAAGGGAAGGGAAGGCAAGGGAAGGCAAGGCAAGGCAAGGCAAGGGAAGGTATCCAAAATGATTGGATCAGTTCACAGTTCTACAAATAATGTATTAGTGTCCTCACTTTTTCACATCCCTTCCAACATTTGTCATTCAGCCTTTTGTCATTTTAGCCAACTTGATGAGTATGAGATGATATCTGAGGGTTGTTTTGGTTTGCATTTCTCTAATCAGTAGTAATTTAGAGCATTTTTTCATGCACCTATATATAGCTTTGATTTCTTCATCTGAGAATTGTCTCTTTATATTTTTTGCCCATTTATCAATTGAGAGATGGCTCTTATTCTTATAAATTTCACAATATTCTCTATATATTTTAGATATAAGACCTCTATCTATGAGAGGCCTATAAAATTTTTACAATTTTCTTCTTTCTTTCTAATCTTGAAAACATTTGTTTTATTTGTACAAAACCTTTTCAATTTAATGTATTCAAAATTGCTCATTTTATATCTCACAATGCTCCATCTTTTGTTGACTCATAAATTTCTTTCCTAGTATTTAATTCTTTTTTTTAAACCCTTAACCTCCAGTCCATTCCTTTTCTTTGTGGGAAGCCTCTCTCCTCCACACCTGTTTACTCTTATATATATATATATATATATATATATATATATATATATATATATATATATATATATACACACACACATATATACGTATGTATGTATATATATATACACATATATACGTATGTATGTATGTATATATGTATGTATGTATAATGTAATCATAGGCAAGACATTCACTTTACATCTTTGGGCCTCCCTTTACTCATCTATGAAATGGGGGGAAAATACCTTTCTTATCATCCCCCATAGAGAAATTGTGAAGAAATCCGTTGGTCATGCATAAATCAATACAGAGAAGAGAACTTAGGTTCTATGGAAATGTTGCAAGTGGCAGTCTTCTTATTTGAAGACTTTCAAACCCTATGTCCATCGAGACTAGGCCATAGTCTTTGGATTTTTGGATTCACTTGGAAGAGGTCTCTCCTAATCCTTTCATATAGCTTTGTGCTCTGGAAAGAAATTTAATGGAGCCAAAAGGACCAAGTTGAGGAGGAAGACAATGTAAAGGGCACATTTTTTATAAAAGATGTTCTTTATGTAGAACTGCAAGGATTTTTTTTTCTGGAAATACTATGGTTTGAGATAGTGAATGCTGTCACTCAGATTTCACATCTTGTTCCTGTTTAAGCTAGAAGATACATAAATTCACAGAAAGTTAAAAGAAGAAGGGACCTTAGAGATTATTTAGTCCAACCCACTTATTTTATGTTTTTTTCTGTTACACACACACATACAATACACACACACACATATTTATAGGCTGCCAAAACTTAACATTTAATTGGGAAAAACCAAAGCCCAGGGAAGGGAATGGATTTTGGGGTGATTTAAGGTCACCCAGAAAAACCTATAGTCATATCACAGATTAAAACCTGGGTTCTAATCCTGAGCCCCTATCCTCTCTTCTTTCCCTTCAACAATAAGACTATAATAACAATATGGGAAAGGGAAAAGAGAGTCATTTCTTTATTTTTCAGCTTCTCATCAATAAATGGGGCTAATAATACCTACTTGGTCTACTCTACAGAATTACAGAGGAGTTTGGGGGGGGCGGGGAACCCATATAAAGCACTAGACAAATACTAGCTATTATTCCCTGACCTCTGTAGCAAAAGCCTGTATCAGATGGACATGGAGGAATTGATGCTTCTAAATGGCTTTAAATGTGACCCCTTGCTCAAAGATTTGCATCTCAATAATTATCAAAACCAGAAGCAAAGAATGAAGCTTCATAATCTTCTCAGTGATTAGGTGGGTCAGATAATGCTAAGACCTATAATGCTATTAAATGACCTGCCCAGTTTCATCCAGCCTGAGATGTGAGGGCTGGAATGTGAATTCAGGTTTTCCTGATTCCAAGGTTCCAATCACTACTGCATGTTATCTCTCTATAGAAGCTAGTTAAGAATTTAGGAAGCAATTCTTTTTTTAAATCCTTACCTTCCACCTTGGAATCAATACTAAGTATCTGTTCCAAGGCAGAAGAGTAGTAAGGGTTAGGGAATGGGGGTTAAGTGACTTGCCCAGGGTCAGACAACTAGTTAATATCTGAGGTCATATTTGAATCCAAGATCTCCAGTGTTCAGACCTGGCCCTCTATCCACTGAATCAAACTAGCGGCCCCAGCCATTGGGATACCTCTCATCTCTCCTACTATGAACTTCTCCCTGACTCAGCCTTGCTTAATTCCTCCTTATTTCTCCCTATATGGTGGCCTCCTTAGCACACAATAGGCTTCTGTTGTGCTAGGGTCTTGATTACTCATCTATGGGAAAGCATCCCAGATTCTCCTATATCTCTTGACCAGTTCAAATGTGACATTAGTGCTGTTTTCCCTGAGGCACTAATATCACTAGTTATAGCTCTGGAGAACAGTCTTCCTGAAATCCCAATCGACAGAGAGAGGATTGTTTGCCCTATCTATACCTACCCATCAGGTCCTGGTCCCATTATAACAACCATAGACACAGAGAAACCAAACATTGGCTATATATTTGCAAAACTTTATTATCTTAGCCAAGCTGGGGTACCTGGCCAGGTGAAAAGCAATATAGGTTGTCAGAGAGTGAGTGCATTGCACTGAAACCATCTCTTTGGCATGCTGAACCCAAAGAGGGATTGGATAGAACCCGCTTTGTGCATGCATGTACATGTACATACACATATGCATTTACTGACATATCTTTATATTTACGTGTATACATACATATATAAATATATACACATAAACACACAACTTCTTTACAGTCTTTGTAACATATGCTGGCAATTGTTAGCAGCCTCTATGAAAATAAAATCTAAGGAAATAAAAATTACAAAATATTAAAAAAAAGAAAAAATTACAAAACACATTTAAATACATAGCTGTAATTTCTTCCATTCCAGCACCTTGGAAGTTCATGCTATAAAGGGAAACTTGAATGAAAACTCTGCAGCACATAAAGAGAGAGAGAGGCTCCAATTTCAGGGCAGGGACTAAAGAATGGGACTGAGTGTCCGAGTTTGCTAGCACTTTTTATCCTGTAACATGGTGAGCAGAAAGGTGCATAAAGAACTCCAGGACTCTCCACAGTATTCCTCTGCCACCCTTCTCTGGTTGATAACCTCAACATCCTCCATACACTTCTCAGTTGTTGATTGGTGACCAGTTGGCTTAGTAGTCAGAGTGGTTGGTCTAACAGTGGAAGGTGATGTTGGAGGATGCTTTTTCCCCTTCTTTTCCTGGCTCTTGTTCTTGATGGTAGAGTCCACCATTTTGAGATGGGCACTATGGGCACCTTTCCTGCATACACGGGACTTGAGGACACTCTTTGAATCAGCACAAAGGTTCTTCTGTTTCTGCAGGGCACGACCAATTTGCTTCCAGTAGGCTTTTTCATTGCCTGCAAAATTGGGGCAGGAAGACGGATTGCCTGCATAGGTACACTCAAACTGGGCTTCCTCTCCTTTACATCGTACTTTCAAGGTGATCCCCTCCTTCTCAGTCACTGCCCAGGTACAGGGGACATTCTCTCGAGTGGAAAATCTGCCCCGAGGGAACT
Organism: Monodelphis domestica; assembly: GCF_027887165.1. NCBI lineage: Eukaryota > Metazoa > Chordata > Mammalia > Didelphimorphia > Didelphidae > Monodelphis > Monodelphis domestica. Next base: position 98,692,365 of record NC_077232.1, read on the forward strand.
TTTTTTCTCCATTGTCTTTTTGACCTCTCTCATTCTTGCTAGCAGAGCCAGTCTGTCTCTCCTCTCCTTTACCATCTTTCCCATTTTTTCTTTCCTTCTGTTTTTTACAGTCCACCAAGAACAGCTGTGAGATCAGGAGCAGGAGGGAGAACAGGGCAACACACTGAATCTTCATGCTTCCAACTTGGAGATGAAACCTGTTTTACAAAGTCAGATTAGTCAGAGGACCCTTTGCTTTCAGAAGCTTCTTTGTCCTCTTTGTCCCACCATTCCTTCTTACTAGCATACTACCTGAATGGCTCACGTATGTACTAATATAGAAGGTGAGGGGCCTCTGGCTCCTGAAATTACAAGTGTCACAGTATCACATTCCTGAGGAGCCACTCTCTGTTGGGATACCTTTACCAGTGCAATGTACTTTAAAAAAATTCTTTTACAAATGCTTCTTCCTAGAGCTTTGCTTAAAGTTAGATGAGTAGCAGAATCTTAGGTTCACAGATTCTGAGTAGGAAGAACATTAGACATTCTAGTCCTATTCCCTAACTTCACACACAAGGAAACAAAGACCCATTAAGGGGTGATGATTTGTCCAAAATTACACAAGTACTAAAAAAGAGAAGCATAACTTGATTCCAGATCTTCTCATTCAAAATACATAGATAATTATTTCCAGGAAGCCACCCCTTTGGGTTAACTTATTCATTCCTTACTTCACTGCTATTTGTAACAAATGTAGGAAAGAAAATATGAATTATACATGAAAATAAAGGATTGTCTCTCATAAAGACATATTCTGGTAAGGCTTTGCCACTACTGAATTCTGTGATTTTAGGAAAGTTACCTTCCCTTTCTAATCTTCAATTCACTCATTTATAAAATGAGCAAGTTAAGCTCGATAAATTCCAATTCCAACATTCTGTTCATCTCTATATGCAAAGAAACTCCAAACCTATAAGTTCTAGGTATTTATGGAGAAAGGGAATAATTTATATAATTATTGAAATTGTATGAGAGAGAGACAGAGGGCAACAGAGACAGAGAGAGGGAAAGAAGGAAGGAAGGAAGGAAGGAAGGAAGGAACGAACGAATGAACGAACGAACGAATGAATGAACGAATGAACGAACAAACGAACGAACGAATGAATGAACAAAGGAACAAAGGAATGAAGGAATGAAGGAAAAAGAAGGGATGGAAGAAAGAAGGGAAGGAAGGAGGGAAGAAAGAAAGAAGGAAAGAAAGAAGAGGAAGAAGGAAAGAAAGAGAAAGGAAGGAAGAAAGTAGAGAAAGAAAGAAGGAAACATAAAGAAAGGAAGGAAGAAAAAAGAAGGAAAGAAAGAGAAAAAGAAAGAAAGAGAAAAAGAAAGAAGGAAAGAAAAAGGAAGGAAGAAGGAAAGAAAGAAAGAAAGAAAGAGTAAGAGAAAGAAAGAAAGAAAGAGAAAAGAAGGAAAGAAAGAGGAAGGGAGGAAGAAAGGAGAGAAAGAAAGAAGGAAACATAAAGAAAGAAGGAAGAAAAAAGAAGGAAAGAAAGAGAAAAGGAAAGAAGGAAGGAAAGAGGAAGGAAGAAGGAAAGAAAGAAGGAGAAAGAGAGAAAGAGAGAAAGAGAGAGAGAAAGAGAGAAAGAGAGAGAGAGAAGAAAGAAAGAAAGAAAGAAAGAAAGAAAGAAAGAAGAAAGAAAGAAAGAAAGAAAGAAAGAAAGAAAGAAAGAAAGAAAGAAAGAGAAGAAAAGAAAGAAAGAAAGAAAGAAAGAAAGAAAGAAGAAAGAAAGAAAGAAAGAAAGAAAGAAAGAAGAAGAAGAAGGAAGAAGGAAGGAAGGAAGGAAGGAAGAAGGAAGGAAGGAAGGAAGGAAGGAAGGAAGAAGGAAGGAAGGAGGAAGGAAGGAAGGAGGAAGGAAGAAGCAAAAAGAAAGAGAGACAGAGAGAAGGAAAGGAAGGGAAGGAGAAAGGAAGGGGGAGGAATGAAGATGAGGGCAAAAAGGACACTTAGTGTTATTATAACTTTCGACATGGCAAAGCATTTACAAGTTAGGTTTTTAGCTAAACTCACTCAAAAAGTTATAGGAAACAGAATCACAGAATCATAAACTATTAGATAGAAAGGACCTTAGACATCAATCAATCCTGGTTTCCCTCTTTTTACTATGGAGACCAAGACCTAGCAAGGTTAAGTGCCTTGTCCAAGAACACCCGGTAAGTGGCATGTTGTCAGTACTCAAATCCTGATTAGGACGCTTTAAACTGACTGCTCTTTTCCTTGGGGATGGGGAGTGGGAAGTGGGCGCTCTAGGCACTGGTCACATGGAATAGCCTCCACTGACAGCAGAATGGAAGTGGAAACTGGAAAGGAACTTACCTTACTCTGCTCAGACCCCAGTGAGATTCAGGATTGCTCTGTAACCTGTCAGAAGACCTACACTCCACTAGTAAGCCGGTGTGTGGTGTGTTACTTATACAGCACAGGGCACTCCCACAGCCCAATCACAAGCTCTTACAACATGATACTACAGAAAAGAAAAAAAAAAGCCCTTTAGAACTTTATTCATTTCTTCTTTCGGCCACACCCACTTGAGAGGATGCCAGCATTGGATTGTAACGTGTAAAAGCCCATCGCTTGCCTGCTTGCCATGGGGTGACAGAGGTGTGGCTGCCTAAATTAGATATTGCATTAGCCCAGTCTTTCAGTTTTCAACCTCAGGGAAGATCAGCGCTCAGTCTGCCTACTGTTCTCATAAAGGTTATTATCAGCTAGAAGTGAGTCTGCTAAGCTATCTCTGGGGATTCTGTGCTGTCACCCCCATCCTAGACTTATAAGCAACAGGCTCAGTGTCAAAGGGAGAGTTTGGGTTTTATTTTGTCCTCATTTTTGTGTCATATATAAAATGTTCTGGGATAAGTTTGCATATTGAAAGCATAGACCCCAGATCTTTTTTTAAGTTTATTTATTTAATTAATTTAGAATATTTTTCCATAGTTACATAAATCATGTTCTTTCCCTCCCTTCCCTTAGCCATTGAGCAATTCCACTGGGTTTTACGTGTGCCATTGATCAAGACTTATTTCTATATATTGATATTTGCAATAGAGTAGATCCTAGATCTTAAGGGTTATAGACTATCAGAATTAGAAAGGACCTTGGAAATCAGCCCCCTCATTTTAAATATGGGGAAACTGAGGCCAAGAGA